>NW_025533568.1:0-10000 GCF_020615455.1 Coregonus clupeaformis | reverse complement strand
ATTATTACCACATTACATCATTACCACATTACATTATTACCACATTACATCATTACCACGTTACATCTTGCCACTTTTATTACCACTTCATCATTACCGTTACATTATTACCACATTACTCATTCCCTTCATTTTTTACATCTTCGTTACATTTTACCGCTTCACATCATTACATATTACATTATTACCCATTCTCTTTTTTATTACCACGTTACATTATTACCACGTTACATCATTACCACGTTACATCATTACCATGTTACATTATTACCACGTTACATTATTACCATGTTACATCATTACCACATTACATCTTACCTATTCATCTTCCCATTCATCTTCTTTTTTCTTCTCATATTTTTTACGTTACATCATTCCTTACATCTTTGCTTACATTATTTCGTTCTTATTACCCGTTACATCATTACCTTACATCTTCCTTACATCATTACTGTTACATTTTACCCATTCATCATTACTTACACACTTATTTGTTCATCATTATCATTTATATTCATATAGTCCTTTTAAATTGTCCATGTGCACTTAAGACACCTATACACCACATTTACATCATCACCATGTGAAGTCGTCTTACATCAAGCTTAAGTAATCTTTAAAGGGGCAATCTGCAATTCATAAAATAACAAAGTGGGCACCCAGGTGGGAAGTATAAAGATCCAGTCCGTAAAAAAAAATGGAGGCCTCTTACACTTCAATGTTGTGATGTGTAAATCCTGGTGAAATCATCACATAATTAGGTTTTACCAGATATTTTCATCCTATTAGCGTTTTTTACCACAATTATTGTAATAATATCCGACAATTTAAACCCTTTAACATTATGAAAAATCAAAGATACCAGGCCTGGTCTTCATAGCAGATTTCCAGAAGGCGTTTCATAAAGTATGACTATATTTTATATATAAATGCCTGGACTACTTTAATTTCGGTGAATCTCTTATCCAATGGGTTAACGTTATGTACAGCAACCCCAGGTGTAAAATATAAAGTCACATTGATTAACTCTTTGGTCAAAGGTTAAATGGTCAAAGTTTACTTACTTACTAATGGCGCTGCCTACTCCAGACGACTCGTTTTTTAAAATCATATGAGCAAAATATATTTCATTTTATTTGGAATGCTAACCACAAATTAACGTCCTTTTATATAATATATGTTGGAGGCTAAAATTATTAAATATTAAAGCTGTAAACCTCTCACTAAAAGCTTCACTCCTACATAAGTTATACTTAAACCCAAAATTGGTTCTCCATAATTATTAAGAGAGGCTCATCATTTGTTCAAAAATGGCCTTTATACAGATTACAACTTCTCATTTCTGACTAATTGAAAATGAAACTTTGTTTAAAGTGTCGCCCTTTCTTAAACAAGCCATACAAAGCAGGTTAGAATTTTAATTTTATCCTCCAGAAAAGATAGAACAAATATTATAATAAATATTATGGTCTGACTCAAATATAATGATTATAAAAAAAACATTCTTTATGGAGTAAAAAAAGAAAATGGTATTATATTTATTAATATAAACTCAGCAAAAAAAGAAATGTCCTCTCACTGTCAATTGTTTTTTACGCTTTAATATGTTAGATAATATTTATAGATTCACACTAGACATAAACTAACGGTTCCACCATGTACTAACGAATTATTGTGTCCCTACGGGTTGGGGTCAAAATCAAAGTAACAGTCTATCTGTGTGCCACCCTGCACTAAGTACTGCATAATCTCCTCCTCATGACTGACATTTGCCAGTTCTTGCTGTGAGATGTTACCCCCTCTTCCACCAAGGCACCTGCAAGTTCCCAGACATTTCTGTGGGGAATGTCCCTATCCCTCACCCTCCGATCCACAGGTCCCAGGCGTGCTCAATGGGATTAGATCCGCTCTTCGCTGTCCATGGCAAACCTACATTCCTGTCTTGCTGCAAATCCCGAGCGGCGTATGGCTGGTGGCATTGTCATGCTGGAGGGTCATGTCAGAATGCCTGCAGGAAGGTTACCACATCGGGGATGTCTTTTTGCCTCCTGTCTGGTCCAGCGCTGGGTTTGTGCCCATGGCGACGTTGTTGCCCGGTGATGTCTGGTGAGGCCTGCCTTACAACAGGCCTACAAGCCCTCAGTCCAGCCTCTCTCAGCCTCTTGCGGGACGTCTGCTGATGAGGGATTGTGCGTTCCTGGTGTACTCGCAGTTATTGTTGCCATCCTGTACCTGTCCATAGTGTATTTCGGATGTTCCATCCTGTGCAGGTGTTGTTACCGTGGTCTGCCACTGCAGCCATCAACTGTCCATCCTGTATCCCTGTGGGCTGTCTTGGATCTCACTGTACACATTCAATTTATTCCTCCACATCTGCATTCCCATGCCTCCTTGCAGCATCTAAGCGCGTTCGCGCGCAGAGGAGCAGACCCTGGGCATCTTTCATTTTGTGTTTTTTCAGAGTCTGGGCCTCTTTGGTGTCCTAAGTTTTCATAACTGTGACCTTAATTGCCTACCGTCTGTAAGCTGTTAGTGTCTTAACGACCGTTCCACAGGTGCATGTTCATTAATTGTTTATGGCTCATTTAACAAGCATGGGAAACAGTGTTCAAACCTTTTACAATTAAGATCTGTGAAGTTATTTGGATTTTTACAAATTATCTTAGAAAGACAGGGTCCTGAAAAAGGGCCGTTTGTTTTTTTGCTGATATTATGAATAGGAATGATGGAGTTATACCACGTAGCTATCGAAAATATGGAATGTATCCAAAGTTACAACCAACTGATTGCAGCATTACTGACATGGGAATCCATCCAAAGTTACTGCAAACATGGAGGAGGCAGAAGGAACGTGTTTGTCTGCCATATATTAAAGATACAAATTGGCTGAAAAGGAATTAGCATAAATAGACAAATATACCAGTTTGATTTGAGGACAGAAATGTTGCCAGCTGCACCATACAGGTTGCAACATCAATGGGAAGAGATTTTCAATGTACCGACTCCATCCAAGCAATAACACTTGATTGAACACTTCGAGTTTTTCAATTTAAATGATTATTCAAATTCTTGCCACCACAGAATGCTCTATACCAGGTTTCTTCAATTCCGGTCCTGGGCCCAACCCTCTTTTTTCATCCTCTCCTTCTAATCGGGCTAATTCAACCTGGACACCAGGTGAGTCAATTACTACCAGTAAAATAAAAAACATAAGTGTTTTGCCCCTCCAGGACCCTTAACACCTCTACTACTGATTGAAGTTGATTTACCTCATTATTGATCTTAAACTCGTTTTTCACCCACTCCACAAATTTCTTGTTAACAAACTATGTTTTTGGCAAGTCGGTTAACATCTTTTGTCATACACAATAATTTTTTCCAAAATTGTTTACAGAAGATTATTTCACTTATAATTCACTGTATAACAGATTCCAGTGGAATCAGTTTACATCCAAGTTTGTGCCTTTAAACATGATTCAATGATTATGGCTTTAGAAGCTTCTGATTATTACATCATTTGTCATTGGAGGTTTGTTTTTCTACCTTCAACTCAGTGCCTCTTTGCTTACATCATGGAAAATCAAAAGAAATCATCCCACCTGTTTTGGTATTGTATGTCTCGGGCTGTGTCCTGGAGGGACGTTACATCCCCCCTGAGGGTGGCTGCAAACCCAACAGCTATGGCTCCATCTCCTGTATGGTCGGGAACTCCACCCCTCTATGGCCAATCTTCCCACGCGGCTGGAAACAAATGAGGGCTGATGAGCTGAGGGTTTGGGAAGGAAAGACACAGTCTCCGGCCTGGGCTCTCTGGAGGACAAGAGTGCTGCACGATCCACTTCCATGAGGAATTAAGGATTTTTTCTTTTACTCACTTTGATTATCCTGTAAATCTGAGAGACATTTGGAAGGACTTTTTGCTGGGTTGCCACTAGCTGCAACGTGGACTACAGTAAGGCTGAGGAAAAAGTTATCTGGGCCAGTGAGAATTATGATTTTGGATGTGGAAGAGACATCCCTGAACTGTTAACCCTTAAAGAGCCACAAGAGACAGAATTTTGTTATATTTTCTTATTTCCCAAACCTATAATAAAATCTTCTTTTGTTTGAATTGTCTCTTCACTTTGAGCAATCCGCTGAATTTAGCCTCTCGTGACGTCACAGATGGTGGAGAATACGGGCACCTCAAGCGTTAATAGTGCATGTCAGGGAGGATACCGAGGTTTATCACTCCAGTTTTCCAGTTGGCCGTAGGCTCCCCGCCCGCTTGCTTTAAAGCCCTTGTTGCTGCCAGCCAGCCCAGATGCAAGCAAGCTGGCTCTCTTGGAGGGAGCAAAAGAACGCCAGCCTTCTGAAGGCAAGATTGCAGTTGCAGACGAGGGTTCAAATAAAGGCAAGTACTTTTATCTTGGACTACATATTATCTGCATCATTTGCCACGCCACTAGGGAAGCCTGGCCAAGCGTGGGTTGGTCTGTTAGCCCCCTTTCAACGAATCGCTGTGCTGTCCGGACCTGCCCTACCAGTTACTACTATGATGCCCTAATCTATCCTCAGATTACTCAGTTTGGTATCCCAGCGCTTTCACAGCTGGACCTTCCAACCAACCAACCTCCTCGGGCAGATGCATACTTGTCCGATCGCAGAAATGGCTATCTTAATCCGGCCTTTTTTATTTACTCCCCTGCCTTGTGAGCCAACGTTCATCATCAACGGCCTTACCCTATCTGCCGTGAAGCTGTGGATACCGGCCACAGCGGAGATCTAATCTTCCCGAAACCCCGTGCGGCCCCACCACAAATGGGAAAACCTCCAAAAGGTCTCGAACCCAGCCCGTCAACTTATCCCTCCAGGGGGAGCCCGAACCAGCGGTCCAAGAAGGGTACACCAGGAGGGGACTACGAGCAGTGTTACGGTGTGGGGAGATGACATATCTCCTGGCAGTGTGGAAACCAGCATAACCTATGCCCACTGCGAGTCCTCCAGCTCACCCCACCTTTTGCCTCGCTCTTGGGAGTCTAATGGCGGCCCAGATCACCCCCCACCTGCCCGGTAACTGTAATCACTTCTACCTTCTATTCTGTGGGGTCCACCCTCGTGCATAAGATTTGGTGAACTTCTACCCCGGGGAATCCTCCCGGTTTCCCTGTGTCCATGGACACCAGAGAATCCCCATTACTAACTTATGCCAACCACCATACACCTCACACCGGTGGTTATTCCCCCCGTCCCTGTCCTTTGGCGAACTGCCCACCTTTTACCCTCTGGAGAGAGTCTCAGAGAGGATAACCAGTACCTCCGGAAACGGAGAGGCAAGACTCATCCTGGAAGGCTCCGGTGCAATCCTCCGAGTTCTCACTCCCCGCCCGGGCTCTGATAGGGATGGCAGGTGCCCAGACCGACACAGGGACGGAGCTGCAGAATCTGGACAAAGAACTGTCTGTCTCAGGGGGACCGCTGGATATCGTTTGTTAAAGCAGCAGTTAGACATGAAGACAGAAGAGTTAATATCACTCCAGGCTAAACTCCAACAGAGCTCCTTCCCTAAGCAGCAGGAGGGCCTGGAGGGCTGCGCAACCATCGAGGGTGTGAGAGACCCTGCGCAGTAGTAAGGAGGTCGAAGAGCGAGAGAATTGTTGGAGAACAGATAAGAATGGAGGCTCTTCTCAGCAGCTAAACTCTGCTAAACCAAGGCTGATGCGTTCAGTAAAAACTCAGGAGAGACAACGGGAGGCTGAGTCCCTGTCCTAGAGTTGGAGGGGTTGAGGGGGCGTCTAAGCACTCCCAATGACCCTCTCCCCGTGATCCTTCTTCCTTTTTACCCCGACACGTGGTCGGGGGATGTGTATTCCGCGGGCTGTGTCCTGGAGCGTTCATCCCCCTGAGGTGGCTGCAGAGACAGCTGTGCTCCATCTGCTTTATCGAACTCCCACCCTCTCAATCTTCCCGCTGGCAGGGGGGGCCTGATGAGCTGGGTTTGGGAAACACAGTCTCCACCTGGGCTCTCTGGAGGACAAGAGTCTGCCATCCACTTCCATGAGGAATTGAGGATTTGGAGATACTTACCTTTGGGAAATCTCACCTTTGATATATCACTTTGAGAGAGCATTTGGAAGACTTTTTTGCTGGGTTGTCCACTGGCTGCAACGTGACTCACATAAGGCTGGGGAAAAGTTATCTGAGCAGTGAGAGTTATGATTTTGGATGTGAAGAACATCCCTGAACTATTAACCCTTATAAGAGCCACAAAGAACAGAATTTTTTTATTTTGTTAATTTCCCAAACCTATAATAATCCTTGTTTTGTTTACCTTGTCTCCTTGCACTATTAATCCCCTAGCTGTGTGACCTCTCGTGACGTCCGTATGGATCGCATTCATGTGACCTAACTCACTGAATGGTTTATTTTCCAGTCCTATTGTCAAGTTATATAAAAACATTCGTGTGAAAACCTGGACTCACTGAAATACGTGGAAAGTATTTAGTCAGCCACCAATTGTGCAAGTTCTCCCACTTAAAAAGATGTGAGCCTGTAATTTTTCCCATCATAGGTACCGTCAACTTTGCCAGACAAAATGAGAAAAAAAAATCCAGAAAATCACATTTAGGATTTTTATATTTATTTGCTAATTATGGTGGAAAATTATTTGGTCATACAAAAAATTTCTGCTTCTCCTGTATTTTTTTTCTTCTTCACTTACTGTATTAATGGCACCTGTTTGCTTGTTATCAGTATAAAATACACCTGTCCACAACCTCAAACAGTCACACTCCAAACTCCCTATGGCCAAACCAAAGAGCTTCAAAACTCCAAAACAAATTGTAGAGCCTGCACCAGGCTGGGAAGACTGAATCTGCAATAGGTAAGCAGCTTGGTTTGAAGAAATCAACTGTGGGACAATTATTAGAAATGAACCATACACCACTATAATCTCCCTCGATCTGGCTCCACGCAAATCTCACCCGTGGGGGTCAAATATCCCAAGAGCGGTGAGCAAAAATCCCAGAACCACCCGGGGGGACCTAGTGAATACCTGCAGAGGCTACCAATAACAAACCTACCATCAGAACACCTACGCCCAGTACTCAAATCCTTCCAGCTGCCAGAGCGTGTCCCCCCTGCTTAAGGTGTCCAGCCGGTCTGAAGTTTGCTAGAGTGCATTTGGATGATCCAGAAGATTGGGAGGATGTCTATGTCAATACAAAATATAATTTTTGGTAAAAAACTCAACTAAGTCGTGTTTGAGACAAGATGCTGGGTTGCATCCAAAAACACTTACTTAAGCATGGGGGTAAATCATGCTTTGGGGCTGTTTTTTCTGCAAAGGGACCAGGACACTGATCCTTAAAGAATAGATGGGGCCATGTATCGTGAGATTTTGAGTAAACCTCCTTCCATCAGCAAGGGCATTGAAGATGAAAGTGGCTGGTCTTTCAACATGACAATGATCCCAAACACACCGCCCGGCAGCGAGCTGTCTAAAGCATTTCAAGGTCCTGGTGCCTTCCAGTCTCCAGATCTCAACCTCATAAAATCTTTGAGTTGAAAGTCTGTGTTTCCCAGCACCCCCAAAACATCACTGCTCTGGGGATCTGCATGAGGAATGGCAAATCGCAACAGTGTTAACCTTGTGAAACTTACAAAAACGTTTACCTGTGTCTTGCCCATATATAAAAGTTTAGAAACTTTTTTTATTACCCAATACTTATTTTCCACCATAATTTTCAAATAAATTCATTAAATCCTATAATTATCTTCTAAAAAAATCTCATTTTTCTGTCATTTTACGTGTTCTATGATAAATTACAGCTCTCTCATCTTTTTAAATGGTACTTGCACAATTGGTGGCTGACTAAATACTTTTTTTCCCCACTGTAGTTGTATTTGTCCAGTCATATTGTCAAGTTATATAAGAAACATTCATGTGAAAACCTGGACTCACTGAAATAGTTGTATTTGTCCAGCCATATTGTCAAGTTATATAAGAAACATTCATGTGAAAACCTGGACTCACTGAAATAGTTGTATTTGTCAAGTTATCATAGAAACATTCATGTGAAAACCTAACTCACTAAATGTTTATTTGTCCAGCCATATTGTCAAGTTATATAAGAACATTCATGTGAACCTACTCCTAAATAGTTTATTTGTCGTCATATTGGACCAATATACATTATCTTATACTGCTGCTTCACTTGGTTCTCCTGTTTTCTCTCAGTTAAACAATATAACGGTCGGAGTTTAACAGGGCCAAAATAGGGCCATGACGTTAATCTGTTGTTGTACTGAGAGATTAACAGGGCCAAAATAGGGCCATGACGTTAATCTGTTGTTGTACTGAGAGATTAACAGGGCCAAAATAGGCCTGCGTTATCTGTTGTTTACTGGTACAGGGCCAAATAGGGCCATGCGTTAATCTGTTGTTGTTCTGAGAGATTACAGGGCCAAAACTAGGCCATGGTTAATCTGTTGTTGTACTGGGATTACGGGGCCAAAATAAACCATCGTTAATCTGTTGTTGTACTGAGAGATTAACAGGGCCAAAATAGGGCCATGACGTTAATCTGTTGTTGTACTGAGAGATTAACAGGGCCAAAATAGGGCCATGAGTTTAACGTCACATCTGAAAGACAGACTGAGTTTTTCCTGGTGGTTTCATGTGTTCAGTTAGGCCTAATATTCTCTTTCCCGAGGCAGACGTTTCTCAGTGGGTTTGTTGTGAACTTTGATCTGAATGACATGTAGTATTGTAGTACGGTTGATCTGAATACTTCAAAGCTTTAAAAGGTAGATAAAAAGTTTTGGGACAGCCCTAGTGTGCAAGCCCTTACATGACACCAGCACACCACACACACACACACACACACACACACACACACACACACACACACACACACACACACACACACACACACACACACACACACACACACACACACACACACACACACACACACACACACACACACACACACACACACACACCCACACACCACACACACACACACACACACACACACACACACACACACACACACACACACACACACACACACACACACACACACACACACACACACACACACACACACACACACACACACACACACACACACACACACACACACACACACACACACACACACACACACACACACACACACACACACACACACCCACACACACACACACACACACACACACACACACACACACACACACACACACACACACACACACACACACACACACACACACACACACACACACACACACACACACACACACACACACACACACACACACACACACACACACACACACACACACACACACACACACACACACACACACACACACACACACACACACACACACACACACACACACACACACACCACACACACACACACACACACACACACACACACACACACACACACACACACACACACACACACCCCCCCCCCCCCCCCACACACACACACACACACACACACCACCACACCCACACACACACACACACACAACACACACACACACACACACACACACACACACACACACACACACACCACACACCACACACACACACACACACACACACACACACACACACACACACACACACACACCACACACACACACACACACACACACACACACACACACACACCACACACACACACACACACACACACACACACACACACACACACACACACACACACACACACACACACACACACACACCCACACCCACACACACACCACACACACACACACCACCCACACACACACACACACACACACACACACACACACACACACACACACCCACACACACACACACACACACACACACCCCACACACACACACACCACACACACACACACACACACACACACACACACACACACACACACACACACACACCACACACACACACACACACACACACACCACACACACACACACACACACACACACACACACACC
>NW_025533567.1:562500-757160 GCF_020615455.1 Coregonus clupeaformis | reverse complement strand
CATTTATTTAATCAACTATACTTCAGTTCTACATAGAGAATGGGCCTGTGTACAATCGGAAGTTGGGAGTATGACTGATAGGTGTGTCTGCTAATCACGGTGCAGTTGACACGTCCCTTTAATTTACTGAAGTCTGACTTGAATTTGGTCCAGCTGGAACTTGTACAAGTTCAAAAATAGCGCTCACTTTGTGTCACAGGGTAACAGTATGCCCTGACCGGCGGCCGGTTAGTCAGTGGCAGTCACAGTGCAGCACCCAAACCTCTACCTAGACAGTGAGCGTTCTATCCCTACAGTCTGCAGCTTGAACTTTGTATTGCTCAATGTTGAGCTATCTCTCTCATAGTTCGGCTGGACACGCACGTTTGTGGGTGTGCATGTCAGATAATAGTGTCTGTGGTGTAGGCCTACCATAATGACGCAGACAGAACCATGGATTTATTGCTGCACATTTGGGTTTGAAATTAAATCCTGAATATGGACATTCAAAGATGAGAGAGCAAATAGGTCTAGAAGTATATTATTACTTCACTATAGAGAAATATCATATCAGACCAGTAGCGGTGCGTGGGTAAAATCACTGGGGAAGCCAGAAAAAAACTAACATATTACAACCTATGTGTTGTGATAATTGCGTTGTTTGCTCTATAACCTGTTAGTTCATATGCCTTGCGACCGTGATATATAGGCTTAAAGGCCGAGACAATAAGAAGACACAGTGGCAAAATAAATTCAACCACACCTTTGTTTCATCATAAAACCGGTGAAGTTCACAAAGCATATTGCATGTAATAAACAGTTACATGACATACAGCATGGTCAAGGAAGTTACTGACATTTTCAGACCACTAAACAGCTATTGATTTAGAAGCACGAGAGTTACCGCAAGTCACAAAGAAAACATGACCTGCCTCCACTATTCCAGCACCATTTCAACTTCAACATTTCAACATCATCAAATCACCTATGCTTAGTCTAATACAGTGACAACTAAAAGATACCAAAAACTATTTAGTCCAATCAACGTAAGCTAAATATGATGTGGCTGTCGATGTTTCTGATTTCTGTGTGCGTGCGTGCGTGCGCGTTCGTGCAAGTAGAAAAAACATGTTGACTCACCCTGCCTATGCCATCCTTCTCTCTTTCATGTTGACGAAACGGTCTATCACTCTGTCATACAGTACACCCTTTTTTGTTGTTGTTGTCTTAGGCTACCTGGCTAAAATGCTTGCTCGCTAGCCTAACTTCCTTTCATGGGCAACGTTAACAAGTTAACATTAGCCTTCTACATCTAGCTACATATTGAACTTCCATCCTCTCAGGCCAGGGGCACAATGTATGAATTAATGGTTGGATCAGAATCACGGTAATAATCATTGGCCAATACGGAGAATTAAGTAAAACCACAAGTCCAAATCCCTATCTCCATCCATGGCTAATTTAGGAAAGGGCCACTTTTAGCTAGCTAGCTAGCCACTGGAAGACAACAACACAATGAGATGAAACAATTCAAGTTGTTTCTGTCAATGACGTATGCTCTCGATGCGATTTGATAGGAGTGATGCCAAATCTAAACTTGCTTCCCATTACATTTTTTTTTGGTGCGCCAGGACCATTCACAGTTGAGCTCACTCAGTTTAGCTCAACGCTAATTGGCTATTATTTTATACTTTTTTTTATCAAGGGAGGCCAAATGCTCGCTGGCTTCCCTTGCATTCAATGCTACGGGTGCCAACAATGTCATTCTCTTTTGGAGATGACCTACACATACAGAGACAGAGGGGCGCTGTTTCGCTCGCTCTGATGCTTTCTGAGATACAGTACATTCAGCCTCTTGTGAATTGGTAAATATTTTGGCGAAGCCTGGCTTCCCTTGACATCCATGAATACACACCACTGATAGCGAACCAACCAACCAACTCTTTTTTTTTTTACGGGATGGGTACAGTATTTTTACTGACCACCAGATGGGGCATTGTGTGCCTATTGCAGTATATCCAATTGACAAAGATTTTCACTCTCCTGTTTGGTATTTCTCTAACTTGCCTAGATGCCTAAAACTTGTCTCTCACCATCCATATGTGAGAAAATTATGTCTTACTGTATTTTCCCAAATATTTGTTGAACTGACTTACAGTAGGCTATTAGTTCCCTGAAATCAGTTCAACTACTCTTCAGCATATAAGACTGTCTTTCTGTGTGTGTATGATGTGTGTGTGTAACCATGTGAGTTTCCTCTGTGCTGTGTGTGAGCCAGCCTGTCCTTTTATAAGTGTCAGTCCTTTATTTTCACACTATTTGTTGAGTGTTCCTGTCTCTGTCTGAGCAGCTTCCAGCTCCAATGCAAACAGCAGCGAGAGCCAGGCGTGAAGTCAGCCTGTCAGGGTTAGGGTTAGCCAGTCATGCAGGCAAGCAGTCTGGCCGTCTGGCCCTGTGTTGTTGTAGGCACATGTTGTGTTTTACATACACACTCATCAAGGCTCACATTGAAACACACACATTCACTCACACACACAAGTGTACACACACACACACACACACACACACACACACACACTTGTTAGAATATTTCACTCAAGCACACAATCAGTCTCACACATTCCACTCTTTCCTGCTCTCTCTTACCACATACACCTGTTTATGTGAACCTGGCACACACGGCTGCCTTTAGACACCTAGACTCAACACTGTTCAAGTGTACACACACACACACACATGCAAAGCACGCACACTTTGATTGTATGCCTTCAAAATGCCAAGATAAAGACTGAGATGGCATGAGCAGTTAGTGCCACCCTGGCATAGCGTTGACAATAAATTGAGAGAATGTGCCCTGTTAGACAAGAGTTGAATCAGGCCATGCCAGCTCCAGAGGGGCTCCTGGGTCTGATATAGATCATTCAGATCTTCTGCCCCAATAAAGACACCAGACAACAACAACTCAACCAAAATCTAGTTATTTTCTTTCTTTGTCTTGGTTTAGTCACAGAGATGACATGGTCAACCATGGTTACATCCATGTTGTCTGTATCAGATTAATTGTGAGGCGGGACCCATTGTTATTTTAAAGTCATTAATAGTGGTACAGAGTTGCATATCCAAACATTACAACATGGGTCTTGAAAACATAGTATACTGAGCATTTGATGAGGGCGTCTCGAACAGCTAGTCCGTCAATTCGTGTCTGTTTTTTTATGGCCCTGAACTGAATTCAAACATTGTTCTGCATCACTGTCTTGGACAGTACAAGGGGTCATTTGTATTTTTCATACACTGTCTGGTGGGTAGCAAATGAGGTTGGGACAAATCATGATCAGATGAAATAGAAACGTTTAAAATCAAGGCCTATTACGTAGTTGGAAAGCTCTGTCGATTACATGAAGGCTTGAATATTTCCTTTAGAGGTTTTGACTGTCGTTCAGTAGGAAGAGAGGGAAGAGGTGAGGGATGGAAGATAAAGAGGCTCTGTACGAACACACCTTAATGTGAAATTCTATGAAAGTGGAAATTGCAAACAGCATAGACAGGGTAGATATACTGCCTTGGATGTGGAGAGCTAGAGATTCAGGGAGAGAGTGAATACTGAGAGTGAGAGGACAGGTAGAAACGGCTATCGGTGGAGTGAGATGGGCAGAAGAGGTGTGAAGATTATGACACAGAGGGGTCAGAGAGAGGATGCTCGGGAGTGTGTGTAAAGGGGGAGGGGTCTGGTCCAAGACACAGGGCAAAAGGTTCAGAGGTTTAATTCCCTGTGGGGACAGTCAATCTCTCGCTATGTTAGCAAATGCAAACATGTGCACCCAACAGTACTGCGTTTAGTTATACACTGAACAAAAATATAAACGCAACATGCAACAATTCCTAAGATTCTACTGAGTTACAGTTCATATAAGGAAATCAGTCAATTGAAATAAATTCATTAGGCCCTAATCTATGGATTTCACATGTATGGGAATACAGATATGCATCTGTTGGTCACAGATACCTTAAAAGTAGGGAGGGGCGTGGATCAGAAAACCAGTCAGTATCTGGTGTGACCACCATTTGCCTCATGCAGCGTGACACATCTCCTTCACATAGAGTTCATCAGGCTGTTGATTGGGGCCTGTGGAATGTTGTCCCACTCCTCTTCAATGGCTTTGCGAAGATGCTGGATATTGTCGGGAACTGGAACATGCTGTCGTACAGTCGTTCCAGAGCATCCCAAACATGCTCAATGGGTGACATGTCTGGTGAGTATGTAGACCATGGAAGAACTGGGACATTTTCAGCTTCCAGGAATTGTGTACAGATCCTTGCGACATGGGGCTGTGCATTGTCATGCTGAAACATGAGGTGATGGCGGCGGATGAATGGCACGACAATGGGCCTCAGGATCTCGTCACGGTATTTCGCTGCATTCAAATTGCCATCGATAAAATGCAATTATGTTCGTTGTCCGTAGCTTATGCCTGCCCATACCATAACCCCAGCACAGTTCTCCAGTGTGCCAGTGGCCATCAAAGGTGAGCGTTTGCCCACTGAAGTTGGTTACGATAATGAACTGCAGTCAGTTCAAGAACCTGGTGAGGACGACAAGCACGCAGATGAGCTTCCCTGAGACGGTTTATGACATTTTGTGCAGACATTTTTCGGTTGTCTCAGACCATCCCGCAGGTGAAGAAGCCGGATGTGGAAGTCCTGGGCTGGCGTGGTTACATGGCATCTGCGGTTGTGAGGCTGGTTGGACGTACTGCCAAATTCTCTAAAAAGACGTTGGAGGCGGTTATGGTAGAGAAATTAACATTAAATTATCTGGCAACAGCTCTGGTGGACATTTCTGCAGTCAGCATTCCCTCAAAACGCTCCCTCAAAACTTGAGACATCTGTGGCATTGTGTTGTGTGACAAAATGTCACATTTTAGAGTGGCCTTTTATTGTTCCCAGCTCAAGGTGAACCTGTGTTATGATGCTTTTTAATCAGCTTCTTGATATGCCACACCTGTCAGGTGGATGGATAATCTTGGCAAATGAGAAATGCTTACTAACAGGGATGTAAAAAAATGTGTGCACAAAATTTGAGCTAAATAAGCTTTTTGTGCATATGTGGACTTTTAATTCAGCTCACGAAACATGGTACCAACACTACATATTGCGTTCATATTTTTGTTCAGTGTAATTCAATAAACAAGATAAGGACAATGCACAACCAGCTGATGCAAAAGGATGCAAGTTTCAAGTTTTATTTGTCACATTGTCACGACTTCCTCCGAAGCTGCCTCCTCTCCTTGTTCGGGCAGGCTTCGGTGTTCGTCGTCACCGGCCTTCTAGCCACTTCCGCTCCTCATCTCATCATTCCATTTGTTTTGTCTTGTTTTTCCACACACCTGGTTCATATCCCCTCATCAGTACCTGTATAAGTGTTCCCTCTGGCCCCCATGTCTTTGTGTGTGATTGTTACTTTGTGGAGGTATCGCATGCTCGGTTGAGCATTTTGTTATTTTATCACCGGGAATATTTACCTGCATATGTTTGGTTCTCAGTACGCATTTAAGTCGCACTGGGATCATGTTTACGCATTGCTGCGGACTACCTTATTGGGCTGAATAAAGCATATTCCTTCTTCACACTCCTGCGCCTGACTCTGTCCATCCCATTGCCTACAGAATCACACACCCAACAGCATGGAGTCAGCAGGAGCGAGGAATATGCCTGGAGTCGTGGAGCAGGTCCGGGAGCATTCCAACATGTTAGCCAGCTTGTGCGAAGCGATGGATCGGGTTCTCCAGGTCGTCCAAAGCCTGGAGAGGAGAGGACCCGACCCTTCGGGACCAGCTGAGCGACCGGATCCAGCCACCCACACCCCAGCGCCAGAGGTATTCACCCATCCCGACTGAGGGAGTACGACGGCACAGCGGCCCGCTGCCAGGGATTCCTCCTGCAGCTGGACCTCTATTTTTCCACCATCATCCCGGGTCCATCGGAGCGGGATAAGGTGTCCGCCCTCGTCTCCTGCCTCTCTGGGAAAGCCCTGGAGTGAGCCAACGCGGTCTGGAGTGAAGGAGGAGACGCGTTGGACAACTACGGGGAGTTCGCTCGCCTCTTCCGGGCAGTCTTCGAACACCCTCCCGAAGGAAGAGAGGCGGGCGAGCGGCTGGTCCATCTGAGGCAGGGGACGAGGACCGCGCAGGACTTTGCCCTGGAGATTAGAACTCTAGCGGCTGGGTCCGGGTGGAAAGAGCGGGCCCTCATCGACCGCTTCCGGTGAAGCCTGCGAGAGGAGGTCCTAAGGGAGCTAGCCTGCCGGGATACCACGTTGACTTTCAACCAGCTGGTGGACATGGCCATCCGGTTGGACAACCTGCTGGCTTCAAGAGGACGTCCTGGAAGGGGCCTGCCCATTTCACTCCCCTTCAACCTGGATTCCGTTCTGATGGAGCTGGGTGGTGCAGCGATCCGGGAGAACGGAGGACGACAGCTCCAGTGTCACTCTTGTGGCAAGAGAGGACACTCTGCTGCACGCTGTCGTTAGAGTTCTTCTGGGTCTGGAGGCGGCAGGCAGGGCACTCTCGCGTCACCCCAGGTAGCGCAAACCCACACTCGTTCAGAGCCCTCTGCTGTGCACTTCACCATACATGTCACCTTCCCTGATTACACTGTAGTTCCCCAGTGTAAGGCGCTGGTCGATTCAGGTGCAGCTGGGAACTTCATGGACAGGTCTTTAGCTAATAGTCTATGTATCACATTGGTTCCTCTACCCATTCCATTGCCCATCAAAGCACTTGACAGTTGACCATTAGGGTCTGGTTATGTTAGGGAGGTTACAGCACCAGTCACGATGATTATGCAGGAGACCCATAGGGAGCAAATCATATTTTTTTATTATTGAGTCCCCTGATTTCCCTGTTGTGTTGGGCCTTCCCTGGCTAGCACTACACGACCACACCTTTTCATGGCCGCAGAGGGTTCTCACGGGGTGGTCACGAGAGTGTCAGGGTAGGTGTCTAGCTGTTTCCGTTGGTGCAACCACCGTGGAAAGTCCAGACACTACCTCCACTGTGCGCATTCACCCTGAATACCTCAATTTGGCGCACACGTTTTCTAAAACGCAGACGACCAAATTACCACCCCATCGGGTGGGGGATTGCGCGATAAACCTCCGTGTAGATTCTGTGCCTCCCAGGAGTCATGTACAGTGAGGAAAAAAAGTATTAGATCCCCTGCAGATTTTGTACGTTTGCCCACTGACAAAGACATGATCAGTCTATAATTTTAATGGTAGGTTTATTTGAACAGTGAGAGACAGAATAACGCATGTCAAAAATGTTATAAATTGATTTGCATTTTAATGAGGGAAATAAGTATTTGACCACTCTGCAAAACATGACTTAGTACTTGGTGGCAAAACCCTTGTTGGCAATCACAGAGGTCAGACGTTTCTTGTAGTTGGCCACCAGGTTTGCACACATCTCAGGAGGGATTTTGTCCCACTGCTCTTTGCAGATCTTCTCCAAGTCATTAAGGTTTCGAGCCTGACGTTTGGCAACTCGAACCTTCAGCTCCCTCCACAGATTTTCTATGGGATTAAGGTCTAGAGACTGGCTAGGCCACTCCAGGACCTTAATGTGCTTCTTCTTGAGACACTCCTTTGTTGCCTTGGCCGTGTGTTTTGGGTCATTGTCATGCTGGAATACCCTCCACGACCCATTTTCAATGCCCTGGCTGAGGGAAGGAGGTTCTCACCCAAGATTTGACGGTACATGGCCCCGTCCATCGTCCCTTTGATGCGGTGAAGTTGTCCTGTCCCCTTAGCAGAAAATCAGCAGGGGATCAAATACTTTTTTCCCTCACTGTATATCCCCTGTCGCAGGCTGAAACAGAGGCTATGGAGACATACAGTGAGGGAAAAAAGTATTTGATCCCCTGCTGATTTTGTATGTTTGCCCACTGACAAAGAAATGATCAGTCTATCATTTTAATGGTAGGTTTATTTGAACAGTGAGAGACAGAATAACAACAACAAAAATCAGAAAAACGCATGTCAAAAATGTTATAAATTGATTTGCATTTTAATGAGGGAAATAAGTATTTGACCCCCTCTCAATCAGAAAGATTTCTGGCTCCCAGGTGTCTTTTATACAGGTAACGAGCTGAGATTAGGAGCAGACTCTTAAAGGGAGTGCTCCTAATCTCAGCTTGTTACCTGTATAAAAGACACCTGTCCACAGAAGCAATCAATCAATCAGATTCCAAACTCTCCACCATGGCCAAGACCAAAGAGCTCTCCAAGGATGTCAGGGACAAGATTGTAGACCTACACAAGGCTGGAATGGGCTACAAGACCATCGCCAAGCAGCTTGGTGAGAAGGTGACAACAGTTTGTGCGATTATTCGCAAATGGAAGAAACACAAAATAACTGTCAATCTCCCTCGGCCTGGGGCTCCATGCAAGATCTCACCTCGTGGAGTTGCAATGATCATGAGAACGGTGAGGAATCAGCCCAGAACTACAAGGGAGGATCTTGTCAATGATCTCAAGGCAGCTGGGACCATAGTCACCAAGAAAACAATTGGTAACACACTACGCCGTGAAGGACTGAAATCCTGCAGCGCCCACAAGGTCCACCTGCTCAAGAAAGCACATATACAGTGGGGAAAAAAAGTATTTAGTCAGCCACCAATTGTGCAAGTTCTCCCACTTAAAAAGATGAGAGAGGCCTGTAATTTTCATCATAGGTACACGTCAACTATGACAGACAAATTGAGGGAAGAAAATCCAGAAAATCACATTGTAGGATTTTTTATGAATTTATTTGCAAATTATGGTGGAAAATAAGTATTTGGTCAATAACAAAAGTTTCTCAATACTTTGTTATATACCCTTTGTTGGCAATGACACAGGTCAAACATTTTCTGTAAGTCTTCACAAGGTTTTCACACACACTGTTGCTGGTATTTTGGCCCATTCCTCCATGCAGATCTCCTCTAGAGTAGTGATGTTTTGGGGCTGTTGCTGGGCAACACGGACTTTCAACTCCCTCCAAAGATTTCCTATGGGATTGAGATCTGGAGACTGGCTAGGCCACTCCAGGACCTTGAAATGCTTCTTACGAAGCCAATCCTTCGTTGCCCGGGCGGTGTGTTTGGGATCATTGTCATGCTGAAAGACCCAGCCACGTTTCATCTTCAATGCCCTTGCTGATGGAAGGAGGTTTTCACTCAAAATCTCACGATACATGGCCCCATTCATTCTTTCCTTTACACGGATCAGTCGTCCTGGTCCCTTTGCAGAAAAACAGCCCCAAAGCATGATGTTTCCACCCCCATGCTTCACAGTAGGTATGGTGTTCTTTGGATGCAACTCAGCATTCTTTGTCCTCCAAACACGACGAGTTGAGTTTTTACCAAAAAGTTCTATTTTGGTTTCATCTGACCATATGACATTCTCCCAATCCTCTTCTGGATCATCCACATGCACTCTAGCAAACTTCAGACGGGCCTGGACATGTACTGGCTGAAGCAGGGGGACACGTCTTGCACTGCAGGATTTGAGTCCCTGGCGGCGTAGTGTGTTACTGATGGTAGGCTTTGTTACTTTGGTCCCAGCTCTCTGCAGGTCATTCACTAGGTCCCCCCATGTGGTTCTGGGATTTTTGCTCACCGTTCTTGTGATCATTTTGACCCCACGGGGTGAGATCTTGCGTGGAGCCCCAGATCGAGGGAGATTATCAGTGGTCTTGTATGTCTTCCATTTCCTAATAATTGCTCCCACAGTTGATTTCTTCAAACCAAGCTGCTTACCTATTACAGATTCAGTCTTCCCAGCCTGGTGCAGGTCTACAATTTTGTTTCTGGTGTCCTTTGACAGCTCTTTGGTCTTGGCCATAGTGGAGTTTGGAGTGTGACTGTTTGAGGTTGTGGACAGGTGTCTTTTATACTGATAACAAGTTCAAACAGGTGCCATTAATAAAGGTAACGAGTGGAGGACAGAGGAGCCTCTTAAAGAAGAAGTTACAGGTCTGTGAGAGCCAGAAATCTTGCTTGTTTGTAGGTGACCAAATACTTATTTTCCACCATAATTTGCAAATAAATTCATAAAAAATCCTACAATGTGATTTTCTGGAATTTTTTTTCTCAATTTGTCTGTCATAGTTGACGTGTACCTATGATGAAAATTACAGGCCTCTCTCATGTTTTTAAGTGGGAGAACTTGCACAATTGGTGGCTGACTAAATACTTTTTTTCCCCACTGTACAGGGCCGTCTGAAGTTTGCCAATGAACATCTGAATGATTCAGAGGAGAACTGGGTGAAAGTGTTGTGGTCAGATGAGACCAAAATCGAGCTCTTTGGCATCAACTCAACTCGCCGTGTTTGGAGGAGGAGGAATTCTGCCTATGACCCCAAGAACACCATCCCCACCGTCAAACATGGAGGTGGAAACATTATGCTTTGGGGGTGTTTTTCTGCTAAGGGGACAGGACAACTTCACCGCATCAAAGGGACGATGGACGGGGCCATGTACCGTCAAATCTTGGGTGAGAACCTCCTTCCCTCAGCCAGGGCATTGAAAATGGGTTGTGGATGGGTATTCCAGCATGACAATGACCCAAAACACACGGCCAAGGCAACAAAGGAGTGGCTCAAGAAGAAGCACATTAAGGTCCTGGAGTGGCCTAGCCAGTCTCCAGACCTTAATCCCATAGAAAATCTGTGGAGGGAGCTGAAGGTTCGAGTTGCCAAACGTCAGGCTCGAAACCTTAATGACTTGGAGAAGATCTGCAAAGAGGAGTGGGACTAAATCCCTCCTGAGATGTGTGCAAACCTGGTGGCCAACTACAAGAAACGTCTGACCTTTGTGATTGCCAACAAGGGTTTTACCACCAAGTACTAATTCATGTTTTGCAGAGGGGTCAAATACTTATTTCCCTCATTAAAATGCAAATCAATTTGTAACATTTTTAACATGCGTTTTTCTGGATTATTTTGTTGTTATTCTGTCTCTCACTGTTCAAATAAACCTACCATTAAAATTATAGACTGATCATTTCTTTGTCAGTGGGCAAACATACAAAATCAGCAGGGGATCAAATACTTTTTTCCCTCACTGTACGTCTCGAGTCCCTGCGCCAGGGGTTCATACGTCCCTCCACTTCACCCGCCTCCTCAAGTTTATTTTTAGTGAAGAAGAAAGACGGAGGTCTGCGCCCTTGCATTGATTACCGGGCACTTAATCAAACTACCATTCGCTACAGTTACCCTCTACCCCTTATCTCCTCTGTTATCGAATCAATGCACTTCTTCACGAAATTAGATCTCAGGAGTGCGTACAACCTGGTGCGTATCCGGGAGGGGGATGAGTGGAAGACAGCCTTTAGCACAACCACAGGGCATTATGAATAACTGGTGATGCCTTACGGTTTGATGAATGCTCCATCAGTCTTCCAGTCCTTTGTGAATGAGGTGTTTCGGGACTTGCTTGGTCGCGGTGTGGTGGTCTACATCGGTGACATTCTTGTGTATTCCGCTACGCGCACCGAGCATGTGTCCCTGGTTCGCAGAGTGCTGGGCCGACTGTTGGAGCATGACCTTTATGTCAAGGCAGAAAAGTGTCTATTCTTCCAGCAGTCCGTCTTCTTCCTCAGATACCACATCACCACCTCTGGTGTGGAGATGGAGGGAGACTGCATTTCCGCCATGCGGAATTGGCCGACTCCAACCACGGTGAAGGAGGTGCTGCGCTTCATTGGCTTTGCCAATTACTGTCTGAGGTTTATCTGGGGCTTGGGCAAGGTCGCAGCGCCCATCACCTCTCTGTTGAAGGGTGGGCTGGAGTACATCCGGGCAGCGAGGAGGCTGAACCCCTCATCTCATCATTCCATTTGTTTTGTCTTGTTTTTCCACACACCTGGTTCATATTCCCTCATCACTACCTGTATAAGTGTTCCCTCTGGCCCCCATGTCTTTGTGTGTGATTGTTACTTTGTGGAGGTATTGCATGCTCGGTTGAGCATTTTGTTATTTTATCACCGGGAATATTTACCCGTGTATGTTTGGTTTCCAGTACGCATTTAATTAGCACGGGGATCATGTTTACGCATTGCTGCAGACTACCTTATTGGGCTGAATAAAGCGTATTCCTTCTTCACACTGCTGCGCCTGACTCCGTCCTTCCCATCGCCCACACACATGCACGAGTACAGTGAAATGCTTAACTTGTAAGCTCTTCCCAACAGTGCAGTATTCAATATTAAAATAGTATATAAAAAAAACACGAGAAATAATGATAAAGAAAAATGCATAGAGTTAGTAAAGCATAGTCTGAGGGATACGTGTCAATCCCTCTGTTTTCTAAGTGGCTGGACAGAGACCCTGCCTGTCTGTTTTTGGTGGGGTAACCCTGGCTGTAGACACTTGAACAAACCTTTAATACTGAGAATACACCATCAATATTGTCACTGTCTGACTCAGTCAGCAGGGGATTTGGAATGGAGACGGAGACGGGGAGCGATGTGAGGGCTTTATAGTGGAATCTTCCATATGCTGTCACTGAGAGTCAACAGGAAAATGGAGGTGTCTGTGGACGGAAAGGCGGTTAAGTGTCTATTGTATGATCTTTTTTTCACATTGAGTGAATAAATCTGACAGAGCTTGATAATCTTGATAACTGAACGTAAGGAGCAAGACTACAATTCAACTATGGTCTTAAAATGGAGTATGGTGGACTTCAGTTAGGTCTTAAGTGGTCAAATGATGTAATATACTCAGTTATTGTAACCAGTGGTTAAATGGCTGGGAAGCAGTGGAAGGGTTGAGTTCTACCATCTTTGGACTCATTGGACTGATAATTATATTAGATATGTAGGGGCTGAAAATGGTTCATTATGAGATGATTTTAGCATGCCAAGTTGCCAACAGACTCATCTAAATGCAACAGTATATAGGCTAACCCCCTTGGTCTCAATATGTAATTGATTCCCACTGGGCACAAACTGGTTGAATCAACATTGTTTCAACGTAATTTGTCAATATATTGTGAAGTTGAATCTAGAGTG
Organism: Coregonus clupeaformis; assembly: GCF_020615455.1. Lineage (NCBI taxonomy): Eukaryota > Metazoa > Chordata > Actinopteri > Salmoniformes > Salmonidae > Coregonus > Coregonus clupeaformis. The sequence goes on along the minus strand of NW_025533567.1, from coordinate 744,127 downwards.
GAAATATATGGATTTGTTGTTTTGAGGGTGAAATTTCATCCACTGGATTATGTCATTATGGTAACCACATTTTGACATAGACAAACATTGTATAAAATATGTTGAATTTGTACCTTAAAAAAAGTCATATTTTCAACGTTACAGTATTCATACCCCTTGACTTATTCCACATTTTGTTGTGTTACAGCCTGAATTCAAAATTGATTAAATACATTTTAAAAATATCCGAACTACACACAATACCCCATAATCAAAAAGTTAAAACATGTTTTTAGAAAGTTTTGAAAACGTATTGTAAATGAAATACAGGAATATTTAATTTACTTAACTATTCACACCTCTGAGTCAATACTTTGTAAAGCAACTTTGGCAGCGATTACAGCTTTGAGTCTTTCTGGATAAGTCTCTAAGAGCTTTCCACACCTGGATTGTGCAACATTTGCCCAAACATAACACTTTGTATTCAGGACCAAAAATGTATTGCTTTGCCAAATTTTTTGCAGTATTACTTGAGTGCTTTTTTGCAAACAGGATGCATGTTTTGGAATATTTGTATTCTGTACAGGCTTCCTTCTTTTCACTATGTCATTTAGGATAGTATTGTGGAGTAACTACAATGTTGTTGATCCATCCTTAGTTTTCTCCTATCACAGCCATTAAACTTTGGAACTGTTTTAAAATCACAATTGGCCTGATGGTGAAATCCCTGAGCGGTTTCCTTCCTGTCCGGCAACTGGGTTAGGAAGGATGCCTGTATCTTTGTAGTGACTGGGGTGTATTTATATACCATCCAAAGTGTAATTAATAACTTCACCATGCTCAAAGGGATATTCAATGTTAGCTTTTTTATTTTTTACCCATCTACCAATAGGTGCCCTTCTTTGCCAGGCATGGGGAAACCTCCCTGGTCTTGGTGGTTGAATCTGTTAGAAATTCACTGCTCGACTGAGGGACCTTACAGATAATTGTATGTGTGTGGTACAGATATGAGGTAGTCCTTCAAAAATAATGTTAAACACTATTATTGCAACTTATTATGTGACTTGTTAAGCACATTTTTACTCCTGAACTTATTTAGGCTTGCCATAACAAAGGGGTTGAATACTTATGGACTCAGTACATTTTTAATGAAAACATAAAAATAAATAAAAAACATAATTCCACTTTGACATTATGGGGTATTATGGCCAGTGACAAAAAAATCTCTATTTAATGAATTTTAAATTCAGGCGGTAACACAACAAAATGTAGAAAAAGACAAGGGGTGTGAATACTTTCTCAAGGCACTGTCAGAAAAAAAACTATAGGCTGGGCAGCATCCTCCTACTGGAGAATTGATCTATTTACAGTTACCCTTTGGTCTCCCATCACAAGGTTTTAACCAAGCCCTACTTAGCTACGAAATTTGTTACTGACTGTTACCAATGTGCTATCGTGAGAATGATTGTTGAGAGATCTCCACTTAAAATCGAAATAGATTCAATGTCACTATCGAAGTCATTCCAAAGTGTGGGTTTACAGAGCAAATGAAATGTGACCATACTGTCACGACTTCCGCCGAGGCTGCCTCCCCTCCTTGTTCGGACAGGTTTCGGCATTCGGCGTCACCGGCTTACTAGCTACTGCTGATCCATTTATCATCACTCCATTTGTCTTGTCTTCAATCACACACACCTGGTCCTTATTCCCTCATTAGTCATTGTATAAGTGTTCCCTCTGCTTCCTTGTCTGTGTGGGTGATTGTTTATTGTGGAGGTTAGTGGAGGTTAGTGGAGGTTAGTGGAGGTTAGTGGAGCGTGTGTATTTTGTATCGACGGGAGTTTTCCCATGTGCCTTGTATTTTCCAGTGCGCCTGTTTTGTGCCCTGGAGTGTATTTGACGCATTTCTGCGTAAACCTGTATTTTGCGGATTAAAACCTGTTATTCTGTAATTTACTCTCCTGCGGCTGACTCCTTCAACACCACCTCATCACACATACTTTATTCTATATCTTCGATTTTGTAGACAAACTGGATATTTGGATGTGTTGACAACCAAACACAATTCAATATCATGTTTGAAATACAATACATAGCCTATTAACTTGTCGACAAGTTAGCAAATTGTCACGATCGTCTAAGGAGGAGGACCAATGCGCAGCGTTGAAGGTGAACATATTTATTATATAAATGATCACACGATCAAAACAACAGACGATAACGTGATGTCTACGGTTGAACACAAACCAAATAAGAACAAGAAACCACAATGAATGAGTGCCAAACGGCTACCTAAGTATGACTCCCAATCAGAGACAACGAGCTACAGCCGTCTCTGATTGGGAGCCACCCTGGCCAACATAGAAAAGCAAAACTAGACCCACAACCTACAACACAAAACATAGAAACTAACACCCTGGCTCAACATACGAGAGTCCCCCGAGCCAGGGCGTGACAGTACCCCCCCTAAAGGCGCGGACTCCGACCGCGCCAACCAAACACAACAGGGGAGGGACCGGGTGGGCACTCCGCCTAGGCGGCGGATCCGGCTCCGGGCATGATCCCCACTCGCTCTCTAACCCCCCAAAGTACCCCTGGTCCGGTCTGGCCCTGCTGACCGGAGCTGGACTGCACACTGGTGGAGCGGATTGCTCTAGCTCCGGCGTGAAGCAGCTGACCCGTGCCGAACCAGGCACCAGTGGACCAGGCACGGGCTGTGCCGGACTGACGACGCACACCACTGGCTTGGTGTGGGGAGCAGGGACGGCCCGAGCCGGGCTGACGAAACGCACCCCTGACTTGGTGCGGGGAGCAGGAGCGGGCCAAACCGGGCTGACGAAACGCACCACTGACTTGGTGCGGGGAGCAGGAACGGGCCGAGCCGAGGCTGACGAGCGCACCACTGACTTGGTGCGGGGAGCAGGAACGGGCCGAACCGGGCTGACGGGCGCACCACTGACTTGGTGCGGGAGCAGGAACGGGCCGAGCTGGGCTGACGAGGCGCACCACTGACTTGGTGCGGGAAGCAGGAACGGGCCGAGCCGGGCTGACGAAGCACACCACTGACTTGGTGCGGGGAGCAGGAACGGGCCGAGCCGGGCTGACGAGCGCACCACTGACTTGGTGCGGGGAGCAGGAACGGGCCGAGCCGGGCTGACGAGCGCACCACTGACTTGGTGCGGGGAGCAGGAACAGACCGGACCGTACTGGGGACACACACCACTGGCCCTACACCGGGATCTGGAACGGGCCGGACCGGACTGGTAACAGACCCCAGTACCTCTCGCCGTGCCTCTCCACCTTCCATCCCCTCTTCGACCAGTGGCCCCCGTAACCTGGCGGCCTCCTCTGCCAACCCGCTGGACCGCTCTATCGCGGCCTCCTGCTGCCCCGACGTCGTGAGCCCCCCTAAAAATTTTCTGGGGGTCTCTCCTCCCCGTGGGCCAGGCCTCTATCGTTCTCGCCCAACTCTCGCTCTTCTGTCTCCAACTCCCGCTATTCAGCTCCTCAATGGGCTTGACCCAGTCGAAGCTCTTCCTCCATTGTTCCCAAGTCCACTCTCTCTGCTCTTCACTCGGCTTGACCCAGTCGAGGCTGCCACGGAGATCTGCTAGGGATTTCCCTGGCGATGGCTCCTCGACTCGCTGCTTGGTCCAGTTGTGGTGGTTTCTTCTGTCACGATCGTCTAAGGAGGAGGACCAATGCGCAGCGTTGAAGGTGAACATATTTATTATATAAATGATCACACGATCAAAACAACAGACGATAACGTGATGTCTACGGTTGAACACAAACCAAATAAGAACAAGAAACCACAATGAATGAGTGCCAAACGGCTACCTAAGTATGACTCCCAATCAGAGACAACGAGCTACAGCCGTCTCTGATTGGGAGCCACCCTGGCCAACATAGAAAACCAAAACTAGACCCACAACCTACAACACAAAACATAGAAACTAACACCCTGGCTCAACATACGAGAGTCCCCCGAGCCAGGGCGTGACACAAATTATATGTTGGATTCATGTCTTCAACTCAACCAAAAATAAAAGGTAACGAATGGGATTAAGCCAGCGGCTCAGATGAAACTATCCAAGCAGTAGATACAGTGGGGAAAAAAGTATTTAGTCAGCCACCAATTGTGCAAGTTCTCCCACTTAAAAAGATGAGAGAGGCCTGTAATTTTCATCATAGGTACACGTCAACTATGACAGACAAAATGAGAAAAAAATATCCAGAAAATCACATTGTAGGATTTTTTATGAATTTATTTGTAAATTATGGTGGAAAATAAGTATTTGGTCAATAACAAAAGTTTCTCAATACTTTGTTATATACCCTTTGTTGGCAATGACACAGGTCAAACGTTTTCTGTAAGTCTTCACAAGGTTTTCACACACTGTTGCTGGTATTTTGGCCCATTCCTCCATGCAGATCTCCTCTAGAGCAGTGATGTTTTGGGGCTGTTGCTGGGCAACACGGACTTTCAACTCCCTCCAAAGATTTTCTATGGGGTTGAGATCTGGAGACTGGCTAGGCCACTCCAGGACCTTGAAATGCTTCTTACGAAGCCACTCCTTCGTTGCCCGGGCGGTGTGTTTGGGATCATTGTCATGCTGAAAGACCCAGCCACGTTTCATCTTCAATGCCCTTGCTGATGGAAGGAGGTTTTCACTCAAAATCTCACGATACATGGCCCCATTCATTCTTTCCTTTACACAGATCAGTCGTCCTGGTCCCTTTGCAGAAAAACAGCCCCAAAGCATGATGTTTCCACCCCCATGCTTCACAGTAGGTATGGTGTTCTTTGGATGCAACTCAGCATTCTTTGTCCTCCAAACACGATGAGTTGAGTTTTTACCAAAAAGTTATATATAATACATATGACATTCTCCCAATCCTCTTCTGGATCATCCAAATGCACTCTAGCAAACTTCAGACGGGCCTGGACATGTACTGGCTTAAGCAGGGGGACACGTCTTGCACTGCAGGATTTGAGTCCCTGGCGGCGTAGTGTGTTACTGATGGTAGGCTTTGTTACTTTGGTCCCAGCTCTCTGCAGGTCATTCACTAGGTCCTCCCGTGTGGTTCTGGGATTTTTGCTCACCGTTCTTGTGATCATTTTGACCCCACGGGGTGAGATCTTGCGTGGCGCCCCAGATCGAGGGAGATTATCAGTGGTCTTGTATGTCTTCCATTTCCTAATAATTGCTCCCACAGTTGATTTCTTCAAACCAAGCTGCTTACCTATTGCAGATTCAGTCTTCCCAGCCTGGTGCAGGTCTACAATTTTGTTTCTGGTGTCCTTTGACAGCTCTTTGGTCTTGGCCATAGTGGAGTTTGGAGTGTGACTGTTTGAGGTTGTGGACAGGTGTCTTTTATACTGATAACAAGTTCAAACAGGTGCCATTAATACAGGTAAAGAGTGGAGGACAGAGGAGCCTCTTAAAGAAGAAGTTACAGGTCTGTGAGAGCCAGAAATCTTGCTTGTTTGTAGGTGACCAAATACTTATTTTCCACCGTAATTTGCAAATAAATTCATTAAAACTCCTACAATGTGATTTTCTGGATTTTTTTTTCTCAATTTGTCTGTCATAGGGCGGCAGGTAGCTTAGTGGTTAAGAGCGTTGTGCCAGTAACCGAAAGGTCGCTGGTTCTAATCCCCGAGCCGACTAGGTGAAAAATCTGTCGATGTGTCCTTGAGCAAGGCACTTAACCCTAATTGCTCCTGTAAGTCGCTCTGGATAAGAGCGTCTGCTAAATGACCAATTTATTTATTTATTTTTATAGTTGACGTGTACCTATGATGAAAATTACAGGCCTTTCTCATCTTTTTAAGTGGGAGAACTTGCACAATTGTTGGCTGACTAAATACTTTTTTCCCCCACTGTACATCTCCTTTGAATGTTGATATTTGGTTGTGTTGTCAACCAAACACAATTCAATATTACTTTTGTAATATAGTAAATAGCCTAAAGTTAAGGCTATTTTACAAACTAATGTAACATTCAACCTTCAAATGAGTAACATATCCACGGCCACATTTTGAGGTTACTGTAACTATACATTTCTTCTTATGTAATCATATAAAGTGTGCATGTTCAAGATAGCATGCATAGCTAATTGCAAGTCTGTGGAGATCTTTGCAATTGCTGTAATAATCTGCGCAGAATCTCGAACAGCATTGATCACTTGCGCCATGTACTTTTAATGCAATCTCAACTGCAATCCAGGTCATTTGGTTCTGATATTAGATGAAGCACTGTGATATCACATTAATCTGTTGTATAAATAAACAAAATATCTGACATTTGAACTTTGCTGTGCTTTTAAATGGTTGAAAGCGCGTTGATAGACATTTGGGTGACAGCTAAACCAAAACTCAGACATTGTTTTCCCATTGGAATTTGGTTGTGGTTAGGTTGTAACCTCATTGGTCAACGTCTCAACCAAATATTACCCAATTATCCAAGTTGAAATGACGCAGTGTGCCCAGTGGGTTGTCTCAGTCTGAATAAGAGCCAGTAATTGTTACAGTGTTAATGGAGCTGTCCATTGCTGAGTGCCTGGCCTATGGGGCAGGACACTGTAGATCACCCAACTGGGCCGGCAGCTAGACTCTTGGCCATTCTCTCTCACTGGGAGCTTGGCAGAGTCATGATGTTTTGGCAGGCCGGCAAGTCTGTATGTGACCCTCTTCCTCTCCTCTCTCTTTCATCAGTCTGGATTCTATAGGACTGTTTAAAAAGCCCCACCCACCACCTCCACCTCCTGGCACCCCTGCTCCTGCTGCCCCCGGCCTGCATTTTTAAGCCAATTTCCTGCCATAGAACCCTTTTGTAACCTTTTTTTCTAAGAGTGTAGGTAATAGTGCAGCTCATGTTGGATTCCAAACTCCCCCTGTCCATATCCCTGCTGCTGGTCACCTCTTTGTCCTTGACCTGTGTGTCCTGGAGGATCCAGCTCGGGTAACCTGAGTCGTGTATTGAGACAAAAGCTTCCCTTGCATCTCTCTGTTCACCTACTGTTGTCAAGGTTTTTATATCCATTACTACTGCAGTGATTGATTGTGACTGCAGCTATTGACTGTTTGAGTTGTCCATCTGTGAGAGGGTGCATGGTGGTCTGTCAGAGGGATACTTTATTGTAAACAGATTTGTCATCAGACACAACCACCACCTGTTGGTTCTGCCACATCCTCTGGCATGTCCGTTGCACCTGCACAGCTAGGGAGGTGAGCATGTGTTTCAGCCCTTTCTGTGGTTCTTTGTTTTCTCTTACCTCAGTTTGGATATGCTACACAGAGCTGAACACTAATGTTGAGACCCCCCAGCTGAGGCCAGAGCAACTTACGAGACTAAAGCAGCATAATGCCTGAAGAGCGTAAAACCACGTAGGCCTAACACTCTGGAACCTCAGGGCTAGACTGTGGTAAGCAATTTTAAAAATACATGATACATAATTATGTCATGTGTCCAGCCACTATATTTCACTGGTTATGAAACATGTGTCTGAATAGATGGTTTATTGACATTCAGAGGAGGAATGAGGCCCTGGGACAGATGTAGTGGGCACAGGTTCATCTCAGACAGACAGACAGACGCACACACACACACACACACACACCACACACACACACTAATAATTGCACTTACCTCACACCTAAGAGATGAAAAACAGGATTGCAAATCATTTGAATGCACACACCTACGCACACCTAACAGGCATGTGAGAATCTGTCAGAAACTAAGAATTTACTGGTTGTCTTGGGACCCATGTCTCTGTGTGTGTGTTCGCATCGGTGTAGGTGTATGCATTCATTATGGGTTGTGTTTGCAGGAACTACCTGTTCAGCCGCCTCCTCCTTACCAACTATGAGGTTGTCTCTATGGTATGGTGTGTTTTTCCTGTCTCTGTTTCAGTCTGTGTGTTCAGTGAGGCACAGTGTTTTCAGTTTGACTGACCACACAGAAAAAGCCGTCCAGATGTCTGTCCACACATTACAGCCCCTGTTCTTCTCACTTCCTCTGAGTCAACGAGCCAACACTGTCTATGCCACCTCTTTCTTCCCTCTTTCTGCCCTCTTTCTGCCCTCTTTCTGCCCTCTTTCTGCCCTCTTTCTGCCCTCTTTCTGCCCTCTTTCTGCCTCTCTTTTCTCTGAAAATAACCAGTGTTCGTTGGATCCTCTCTTCAATGTATTGTGTTGACAGTAATTGTGCAGTGCACTGACCACACAGAAGCTGTGGGTTTGGACAATGTATTCAAAAAGGTCGGCATGAGTGAAATGACCAGAAAATATATATGCAGAGGTCAAACGTGAGTGAGGGAGTAATTTTCATAATTTATGTCTAAGAAGTTAGGGTTTCTGTTCACAGCACCACAATGAGAAATAATATGCAGGTGTGCTTTCAGTTCTATATAATAATGAAAATAACCAGAGTTCTTTGAATAATTCCTCTCGTTAAATGATTGTATATTGTGTATGGTTTTGGATATCAGCGTGGTGCCATATAGACTATTTTTGTATCATCATATTCAGCAGTCATGGAGGTGTAGGTGGACAGTGAGTGTTAGTGGTAGCAGCCCTCACACAGCACAGAGGAAGTGTAGAAGACAGTAGATTATGTGTGAGTCAATGAGGAACCACAGTGCCATGCATGGACCAACGCCTCTTGTTTACGAACTGAGCTGAAAAACTAGCAGAGATGGTCAGTACAAACAGCGTAATAAAATATTTTAGACAGGTTATTTCGAAGGAACATTTTTACAATGTCCCGCTGTAGAAAAATTATATAAAAATAATTTTTCATATTTTAAGAGAGGAGGTGGCATTGAGGAATATTTCAACCTGGTTGCACAGGTTTCCACATTAAACATTTATACCAACATGCTTTTCACTCAGCCTTACAGTACCTGGCAGAAACAAACTACTCTAGAATGATGTCATATTTATCCTGCAATTTACTGGGCCTTTTTCTCCCCTGGGCTGTTTGTGTACATTTCAGACATTCTGTTTGCTTGTTCTCATTCTTTTCCCTTTTCCTTATTTTTTAGGAGGCGTACAGTCACGCCTGTTTAGCAAAAATAAGACGGTCATTAATGAACCCAGTGGGTCTTGTTTGGAACACAAAGAGCAGGTTGAGTTGGTTCCACCTGACTGTGAAAGCTCTGTCTACGACTCCTCATCAGCATCTCCCTCCCCAGAGCAACAGCCCCATCCATTTATATTACACCTGTCAGTGGACTGGACTGTTGTGTATAGAGGTTTTGTGTTAGTTTGCCCGAGTGTATGTTTTCTACATATATATGTGGTCCCGTGTTGCTCAGTTGGTAGAGCATGGTGCATGCAACGGCAGGTTTGTGAGTTCAATTCCCACGGGGGACCAGTACAAAAATGTATGCACTCACTACTGTAAGTTGCTCTGGATACCCGCAACTGCTAAGTAATAAAATGTTAAATATGTGTGTGTGTGCCTGTTCCAGCCCTCTCTCTGTAAACAGTGCAGGAAGTGGAGATGACATCAGACACGCTGAGTGTGTTTACTCTGGGCAGCATCTTTATCGCTCTCCTCAATGACAAGAATTTCCTTTCCAGCTTTCAGTCTCCTTATTGTCTGTCTGTGTCCATCTACTGTGTCTTCACTAACCTGAGGTAGACCTAAAACAGCTTCCCTTGGCTTGGCAGGAACATACTAACAATATCACTCAAAAAAACATTGAACTCATGAAAAATTGTAATAAAATTAGCTTGACTGCATATTAATTCAGACATGAGCTCAATGCATGAGAAGAGTTATGGGGGCGGGGGGGGACAAGTAACTGGGTTGTCTGGTTATTGAATTGCGCCCTGAATGTTGCGGACTTGTACATTTTCTTAGGATTTTCTTGGTGCCTCCAGCCAGAATAGTGATTCATGCACTGTTTTGTCACTGTAAATTGCCACTGTGAGCTCATGCTGGGCTGGCGTGACTGTGAGGCTCTGAGTCTAAGGAGGGGTGGGGAGGATGTAGGAGATGTCTAAAGGGGTCATTATGTCTAAGGAGGGGTGGGGAGGGGGTAGGAGGGGTCTGAAGGGGTCATTAAGTCTAAGGAGGGGTGGGGAGGGGGTAGGAGGGGGTCTGAACGGGTTATTAGAGACAGAGGGCCATGTAGGGTTACTTCCTTATGGTCAGGATGTGAGTTAAAGAGGGGAGGGGTTACAGAGTAGAACTGAGCAGCAGGGACCAAATCAAATCAAATCAAATGTTATTTGTCACATACATGTGTTTAGCAGATGTTATTACGGGTGTAGCGAAATACTTGTGCTTCTAGCTCCAACAGTGCAGTAATATCGAACAAGTAATATCTAACAATTTCACAACTTATACCCAATACACACAAATCTAAGTAAGGAATGGAATTTAGGAATAAATACATATATGGACAAGCAATGACAGAGCGGCATGGACTAAGAAACAGTAGAATATTATAGAATGCAGTATATACATATGAGATGAGTAATGCAAGATATGTAAACATTATTAAAGTGACTAGTGTTCAATTTCTTAAAGTGGCCAGTGATTTCAATAGGCAGCAGCAGCCTCTAATATGCTAGTGATGGCTATTTAACAGTCTGATGGCCTTGAGATAGAAGCTGTTTTTCATTCTCTCAGTCCCAGCTTTGATGCACCTGTACTGACCTCGCCTTCTGGATGATAGTGGGGTGAACAGGCAGTGGCTGGGGTGGTTGATGTCTTTGATGATCTTGGCCAGGTGTATACACGTTCTCTTGGAGAAGGAATTTTTAAGGTTATTTAAGGTTATTGTGTTCGCTTATGTGACATTGGGTGTATCTGTTTCTGAGTGTATGGTTCATGTACTTGTTTAAGTATATGTGTTTTGATAAATGTAATAAGTTCTCGTTCAGACATGTTATAAATATGTTGTAACTATGTAATAGGATTATGTAATAATATCATACAGCCAGTCCAGTGTAGTGGATTTCCTCAGGCTAGCCACCTTGCATGTGTATACACGTTCCCATCCTTCCCCTCTGTAAAATACTGACAATGCCCTTCTGTCCTACTGCCCCTTCCTTACCATCTAAACCAGGGTTCCCCAACTGGAGGCCCACAAGCTAAATTTGGCTCGCGGGTGGTTTTATTTGCCCCCCCCCAAGTTTTCTGAGCAACATTTTTTATTTAATTTTTTATTGTTAGACATAAAAGCCTGTAAAAGCACCAGAAAACCAGCTCCAAGTGATTTTAGTTTTGGAAGCTTTTCCAAAGTATTCCCATGCATAATAGAGAGACACGTGATCGTATACAAATGTAAGCAAGGTCTGAAATGATTATGTTTTAGTCAAATATTATATCTGTTTGGGCTTCTTGCGATCAATTTGCAGTCTACAAATTATTTGTAATTATGTTCCAGCCCCCCGACCATCCGCTCAAGAAAAAATTGGTCCACGGCTGAATCTAGTTGATGATCCCTGAACTAAACCATGATCTCACCCTAATCACCTCTTTGAAGCACTGTCTTATCCTGCTCCTCACACACATTTCACATTGCAATGTTAATATACTGGCTGGCAGCCCTCCAGCTGATCAGCAGCCTGATGTGGACTGTCTTTGGATGGGCAGAGGTGGGCCTGACTGCCTGGCCTTGTCCAGAGAGAGAGGGAGGAAATGGGGCAGGTGCTTGGGTGCAGCAACGGCCAATTGCAGGGTAGAGGGCAGGGCTGGTCAGGGGGATGGTATCAGAACCAGAATCGTATTTAAGCCTTGGGCAAACACTGGAATTGTCTACTTGTGCTGTGCCCCTGTTCAGCCGGCCAGTTTCTCTCTCTCTCCTTGTCTGTCTGTCTGCCTGTTTTTTTTCTCTCTCCCGGACCAGGTCTCCTCCACCATGCTGGTAAAAGCACTCCTTCAGACCTCGCTGGTCCTATGGCTGGCACAGCACACTCTACAAGGAGGTAAGAGACATAACTAAGACTATCCATGTGGATGATGGAAGAGAGATTAGAGGAATGTGGAAGAGGGATGTGAGGGAATATGACAGAATATGAGAGAAAGTGAGAATGTAGAATGTAGGATGTAGATCACAGGTGAGAGAAGAGAGAGACAAGAAGTAAGGCCCACATTTGTGTGAGGATTGGGAAGGATAGAATGAGAGATTAAGACGTGCCACCATCATTTCTCAAATTGTAGAGTTGGCACATCAGACATTTTAGTTTTAATTAATTGTTAGAATTAATGTTGGAGTAGTTTCAAGACTGTCTTTGTAGAACATTGTTATAATAGCATTCACATACATTACATTGTGTTGTGAAACACTGTACAGTAGGTGTCAGCACAGGACTGCTTGTGACCACCTCAAATCTTCACTGGTGCTTGCTTAGTGCAGAGCAGTGTAAATTGGACTTAAATGTTTAAATGTTCATTATTTGTTAGTGCAAATATATTGCATTTTTCTGTAAATTATGGATTTGCTTGTATTTTTTAAAATAAGAATATTTAACAATTGTAGTTTGATTACTTAAATGGTTATGCATGTATAATATTCATATTATATTCATATATAAAACGTGACCTATTTTTGTTGTTGTTGAATGTGTTGCATTGTGGTCCACATTTAGTTACCTATTAGGCACAACTTATAGCATATGCAGTGGCATTCCATAAAAAAAAACTTGACAATTTGAATTGTCCAAATTAAATTGAAATTACATTTGAATTATAAGATATGTTTAATTTAATATGAATTTCCTAGTTGTGAAATTCCTTTGACACATTTAGTCCAATTTTATTTAAAAAATAAAATAGGCTCAGATTCACAGAGAATAATTGCCAGCATAATTGCTTTTATTGAATAGTTGGGGATAAAATGAAAGCAATTTAAAATTGTATGGAACATTTGAACAATTCAGATTACCTACTTTGTTTTAAACCCTGACAACATGCATTTCATGTTTCTGGTGACTTTATCTGAAAGGTCTGGAAGGCCTGTCAACATACAGATGTAGGATCTTTATTTGAGTCAGTTTGCTACAGCAGGAAAATAATCCTGCAACAACAGGAAATGTGAAATATTATGTGGATTATAATTATTTGAAATTTTTGTAGGGGTTGATACATTTTTCTTAAGGGAAAATCAAGTCTGAAATTTGAAAGAGGAAATGACAAACCTCAAATACACTACAAGTTTCACATTTCCTGCATTGCAAGACATTTTTCCTGCAACAGGGGGATCCAACTAAGATCCTACACCTGTACAGCTGAGTGACAGATAGCTGTAGACATGTTGCTAAACTATCAGGAATCAACTTGGATATCATGCTCAGATATCTTCTCTGCAAAACTGCCCAACTGACATTTATGTGTCAAATTTCCAATGACCGTGTCAGATCAGGGGAAGAAATCGGGCCTACGTGGTCCTTGCTGCCTAGATCTCAGTGAAATGGACCTGCTCCTGGTCTGGTGACCCCGCTACATTTTACATTTTAGTCATTTAGCAGACGCTCTTATCCAGAGCGACTTACAGGAGCAATTAGAGTTAAGTGCCTTGCTCAAGGGCACATCGACAGATTTTTCACCTAGTCAGCTCGGGGATTAGAACCAGAGACCTTTCGGTTACTGGCACAACGCTCTTAACCACTAAGCTACCTGCCGCTAAGCATCTGTAGTTTCATATCGTCCGATTGCTTTGAATCAAAGTGGCAGTGGCAGTCCAAATTTGACAACCTGTTGTGAGAGGAGCCTTTACAACCTGCACACAGTCCCACCTTTTTGTCTGTCTCTCCACTCCATCAATGGAGACGTCTGTTTCTCTCCCCTCAAGCTGCCCAGTTGGAGCTGAGTTTGCATGGGATGGGAGTGAGATGTACACTACTCATCATCCGATGACATCATTTAATATTTAATCAGCTGTAAAGTTTCAAATGCTTACGTTACGGACGGTGGAACACTGGCACTGGCCAACAGGAAACGATGAAGGCCTTCATCTCTGTCCAAACCACAGCATAGTATACTTCATAGATTGATTTGCAATTCTGTTTTTCGTCTCTCTTAGGAGTGAAACCTCAAAGTGGCGGTATGGGGAGAATGCTACCCAGGGGTAAGTGCAATTATTAGTCTTTGCCTGTCTCCCCCACCCCCACCTCTCTCTCTCTCTCTCTCTCTCTCTCTCTATGGGTCAAGGTGCAGGGATGAGAGGTGTAAAAGTTGGAGGTCAGTGGAACTTCCACCAACATATCTGACCCACTAACAGATTCTGTCTTATCTCAGGACTGCACTCAATTGACCCGCCTTGAGCATGGCCCTGTCATCATCATCAAACTAATTTGCTCAACTAAATATAGCTTCAGATTAAGTTGTCTGTGACTTTGTTCTGGCATTTTTAGAATTAATTAAAAACTGAAAGTGGTGCAATCGTCCATGAGAAATGACTTAGATTCTGTCTTGCAATGCTCATCCTCCTTATTAATGATTTAATATAGACTCATATGATACAATGTTTATAGAGTTTTTTCCCACCATAGAGAAACATGCTCTGCTATGGTGCTCACTGATCACTGATGTCTCATATCTCCCTGTGGTCTCTTGTTGTGGTCTTCCAGGGGCTGGTGCTCTTGGGATACAGGGAGGCCGTGGAGGCTACGGAGCCAATGGAGCCAAGCCCGCTAAGACCGGAGGAGCTGGGGGTAATATTGATTGATTTACATATTTCTATTTTGTGTGCTGCCAATCATAATTCATAATTTAATTTATGTCCCATCATGACCTGTCTTTCTAATGAATCCCAGGTGGTCGTTATCCAGGGGGGGCTCAGCAGCTTGGAGGAGGTGAGTTTCTCAAAGATAGAGCTAAACCACATACACTGAGTATACTGTACCAAACATTAGGAACACCTTCCGAATATTGAGTTGCACCCCACATTCCCCCCTTTTGCCCTCAGAACAGACTCAATTTGTCGGGTATGGACTCTACAAGGTGTCGAAAGCGTTCCACAGGGATGCTGGCCCATGTTCACTCCAATGCTTCCCACAGTTTTGTCAAGTTGGCTGGATGTCCTTTGGGTGGTGGACCATTCTTGATACACATGGGAAACTGTTGAGCGTGAAAAAACCCAGCAGCATTGCAGTTCTTGACACAAACCGGTGCGCCTGGCAGCTACTACCAAACCCCGTTCAAAGGCACTTCAATCTTTTGTCTTGCCCATTCACCCTCTGAATGGCACACATACACAATCCATGTCTCAATTGTCTCAATGTTTTAAAATAATTATTTAACCTGTCTCTGCCCCTTCATCTACACTGATTGAAGTGAATTTAACAAGTGACATCAATAAGTGGTCATAGCTTTCACCTGGATTCACCTGGTCAGTCTATGTCATGGAAAGAGCAGGTGTTCTTAATGTTTTGTATACTCAGTTTAAGTATTCTCTGTTTGAGTATTCCGATTCAGCTTGTGTATATCTACTATGTTTAATGTGTTATTTGTGTGTATCAATATGTGACATGTCTCCACTGTCTTTCCCAAAGGGGGATACAGAGGCCCAGGGGGGGCCGGGGGTAGAGGAGGATATGGTAATGGAGGCCAGGGAGGCTATGGTAATGTCTACTACTTTACTTAACAAACACACTCTGAACAAGGCTTGTTAAGATGAAATGCCTTAGTAACTTAGGTTTACATGAAATCCACAATGGTTATGACAAACATTTCAAACTCTTGCAGCAGTTTTCCTTGTTGATTGAATATTCATACATTTATTTTAATATATGTCTACATAATATGACTTCTTCCCATTTGTCTGATTGTAGGTGCTGGTCTGGGAGCAGGAATGGGCCAAGGAATGGGGATGGGAGCCGGACTGGGCTCACAGGGTGGGAAACCAGGTGGAGGTGAGTGAGACATTGAGGACAAGAGATGTTTCATTCCAAAGTTTGTACTAACAATGCTGCGTAAGCCTCATCTGTCTGTTTGTCTGTGTTTGTCAGGATATGGTGGTAATGGCTATGGCACACAGCCAGGTACGTGTTTGTTCTGTTACCTGGACTTAACTGGTATTTGTTTGTATAGAACACACAATATTTAAGCTCCTCAAGTCCGTCTCCTCTGTGTCTCTGTTTGTTAGATTTAATCATAGTTAAGTTGAACTTGTGTCATTGTCTGTGAGTGCAGATTGGTTCTCATCTAATAAATCAGAATGTGACCTTGGAATAAGATAATAAAAACTCCAGCAGTGGTGATTTAAGCTTTCTGTTTGTGGTTATGTGATTAGATGACACTGTCATGATTTAAAGGGTTGTCTGTGTGTTGCATGTCCTTTGACCTTGCTACTTGTCTTGTTGCTAGGTTACGGGGCTGGAGCTGGAGCCAGAGGCTATCCACGACCAGGTGAGCAGCCAATCCCTGCTGGCCTGAACTACAGTGGGGGAAAAAAGTATTTAGTCAGCCACCAATTGTGCAAGTTCTCCCACTTAAGAAGATGAGAGAGGCCTGTAATTTTCATCATAGGTACACGTCAACTATGACAGACAAATTGAGAAAAAAAAATCTCCAGAAAATCACATTGTAGGATTTTTAATGAATTTATTTGCAAATTATGGTGGAAAATAAGTATTTGGTCACCTACAAACAAGCAAGATTTCTGGCTCTCACAGACCTGTATCTTTTTCTTTTATGAGGCTCCTCTGTCCTCCACTCGTTACCTGTATTAATGGCACCTGTTTGAACTTGTTATCAGTATAAAAGACACCTGTCCACAACCTCAAACAGTCACACTCCAAACTCCACTATGGCCAAGACCAAAGAGCTGTCAAAGGACACCAGAAACAAAATTGTAGACCTGCACCAGGCTGGGAAGACTGAATCTGCAATAGGTAAGCAGCTTGGTTTGAAGAAATCAACTGTGGGAGCAATTATTAGGAAATGGAAGACATACAAGACCACTGATAATCTCCCTCGATCTGGGGCGCCACGCAAGATCTCACCCCGTGGGGTCAAAATGATCACAAGAACGGTGAGCAAAAATCCCAGAACCACACGGGGGGACCTAGTGAATGACCTGCAGAGAGCTGGGACCAAAGTAACAAAGCCTACCATCAGTAACACACTACGCCGCCAGGGACTCAAATCCTGCAGTGCCAGACGTGTCCCCCTGCTTAAGCCAGTACATGTCCAGGCCCGTCTGAAGTTTGCTAGAGTGCATTTGGATGATCCAGAAGAGGATTGGGAGAATGTCATATGGTCAGATGAAACCAAAATAGAACTTTTTGGTAAAAACTCAACTCGTTGTGTTTGGAGGACAAAGAATGCTGAGTTGCATCCAAAGAACACCATACCTACTGTGAAGCATGGGGGTGGAAACATCATGCTTTGGGGCTGTTTTTCTGCAAAGGGACCAGGACGACTGATCCGTGTAAAGGAAAGAATGAATGGGGCCATGTATCGTGAGATTTTGAGTGAAAACCTCCTTCCATCAGCAAGGGCATTGAAGATGAAACGTGGCTGGGTCTTTCAGCATGACAATGATTCCAAACACACCGCCCGGGCAACGAAGGAGTGGCTTCGTAAGAAGCGTTTCAAGGTCCTGGAGTGGCCTAGCCAGACTCCAGATC
Organism: Coregonus clupeaformis; assembly: GCF_020615455.1. Classification (NCBI taxonomy): domain Eukaryota; kingdom Metazoa; phylum Chordata; class Actinopteri; order Salmoniformes; family Salmonidae; genus Coregonus; species Coregonus clupeaformis. Next base: position 726,549 of record NW_025533567.1, on the reverse strand, counting down.
TCAACCCCATAGAAAATCTTTGGAGGGAGTTGAAAGTCCGTGTTGCCCAGCGACAGCCCCAAAACATCACTGCTCTAGAGGAGATCTGCATGGAGGAATGGGCCAAAATACCAGCAACAGTGTGTGAAAACCTTGTGAAGACTTACAGAAAACGTTTGACCTGTGTCATTGCCAACAAACGGTATATAACAAAGTATTGACAAACTTTTGTTATTTACCAAATACTTATTTTCCACCATAATTTGCAAATAAATTCATTAAAAATCCTACAATGTGATTTTCTGGATTTTTTTCCCTCATTTTGTCTGTCATAGTTGACGTGTACCTATGATGAAAATTACAGGCCTCTCTCATCTTTTTAAGTGGGAGAACTTGCACAATTGGTGGCTGACTAAATACTTTTTTCCCCCACTGTATCTATAGGCCAATACTCAATCAATTTACTCTTAATGATTCATTCTAATCCACATAATAATTCACATTTCCTGTTGCTGCAGGATTATTTTCCTGCTGTAGCAAACTGGCTCAAATTAAGATCCTACATCTGTACAAAGTGGTTGATTGCTGCAAAGCCTCTGTACCCCATACCCTGCATGTGGAGTTTGATCATTCCAATTGACAGTGCCCCTTTGCAACCATTAGGTGCTGGAGCTGGGTATCCCAACGGGCAGGGATCTAAGGCGCCAAAACCGGGTAAACTTTCCAATCCTGCTGTGTTCTGTGTAATCAATATTTATGCCTTTCGCTGATGTCAGTCAGACATGGTGCAAATGCATGTTGTTTGCTCAGTGCATTAACAGGTGTCTATCTACTTTCCATCAATGGTTGTCTTTATTGTTCGGCTGCCAGATTCTTTCAAATGGGCAGACATATATATTTTTTTGTGGTATGATTGGAATTGTGTTAGTAGTGAAGTATGTAAGTGTGTGTGTGTGTCTGTGTATGGTTATGTTCATGGATCAGAGCATCGTATCTGCATGAGTCTGTCCTATAGTCACCAGTGTGGAGTAATCACTTTTGTGGTCATCAGCTTATGGTGCAGGAGCTGGAGTGCCCAATGGACAGGGTGCTAAACCCAATGGTAAACATCTGCTACCCTGTGTGTTTGTCTGTCTATGTGTGTCTTTGTCCCAGTTTATATAAAGGTGCATGTTGCATGTAGTGACACATTATGATATTGATTATGTAAATTCACGTACTGTCTACATATCGTGGAGGTATAACTTTCAGTCATAGTTTGTGTGGATCACAGCCCCTGTCAGCATGTGGTGGTTGTGGGTTTTGTTCCTAACTTTGTATAGGGATTTGGGTTATTCTAACAGCATGTGTTTGTCGTGGGTCTTCTTGACCAATCACTAGAAAGTGATGGGAGACTCTTAACGATGATTAAAGTATTCTATTTTCAATATGATATTTCAAATCACATTGTCATATAGAATTCTAGATTCATTTTGGGGTTCAGAGTCCAGTCTCTATTGGTTGGTTTTTAGGTGAATGTGTTGAATAACCACTGTTGTGGTCTCCAGGGTATGGTGCAGGAGCTGGAGGAGTTCCCACTGGACACGGTGCTAAACCATCCAAACTGGGTAAACCCCTCTTTCCTTGTTTTCCTGTCATCTCTTTATAATAATTAGCCTATACCTTAAAGTTTCATAAGTGCACCTGGTGGCCCTTTCCTTCTTCACTGATCTGGTGCTCTATGCTTATTAAGTGGTTTCAGCGTCAATGCTTGTTTTGTGGAAATCTTACTAAGATTCTTGTGTAAATGTCTCGGTAAATGAACTCTGGTTGTCCGTCAAGTCAGTGGTGTCTGTGTCTTCTGTATTTTCGTTTTTCTCACTGTCCATCAGGTGGATTTGTCACCCACTGATGTTGACTGTTGTGTGTCTTCGTCCATGAATGTCACACGGAGACTGGTCTTGGTGTGTGCCATTGAAGTTCTTGAGTTCTTGATGGCAATGCTTTGTTAAGTGTGTGACCTCCATGTGGGCATGTTTTTATGTCAGTGGATGTCCTCAGAGAGTATGTTTTCATGTTAGTCTATTTTGCGTCTGTTGTTGCCCTTGTGGCTTTTGTTGTCGTCTGTTGTTGTTTGTCTTAGTCTGTGTCTTAATACGGCTGATGATGTGCCCGTTAACCCAGGACCATCGTTAATCTCGGATGATCGTCCCTCATCTTGTCAGTGTTGTGTGTCTGTTTCCTGTCACGCGGTCCTACAGTGCATTCGAAAGTATTCAAAACCCTTTACTTTTTCCACATTTTGTTACGTTACAGCCTTATTCTAAAATTGATTGAACTGTTTTTCCCCCTCATCAATCTACACACAATACTCCATAATGACAAAGCAAAAACAGGTTTTTATAAATGTTTTCACATTTATAAAAAAGGAAATGGAGATTTTACAAATACATTAATATTCAGACCCTTTAGTCAGTACTTTGATGAAACACCTTTGGCAGCGATTACAGCCTCAAGTCTTCTTGGGTATGACGCTACAAGCTTGGCCTACCTATATTTGGGGAGCTTCTCCCATTCTTCTCTGCAGATCCTCTCAAGCTTTGTCAGGTTGGATGGGGAGCGTCACTGCACAGCTATTTTCAGGTCTCTCCAGAGATGTTAGATCGGGTTCAAGTCCGGGCTCTGGCTGGGCCACTCAAGGACATTAGGAGACTTGTCCCCAAGCCACTCCTGTGTTGTCTTGGCTGTGTGCTTAGGGTCATTGTCCTGTTGGAAGGTGAACCTTCGCCCCAGTCTGCGGTCCTGAGTGCTCTGGAGCAGGTTTTCATCAAGGATCTCTCTGACTTTGCTCTGTTCATCTTTCCCTCGATCCTGACTAGTCTCCCAGTCCCTGCTGCTGAAACACATCCCCACAGCATGATGCTGCCACCACCATGCTTCACTGTAGGGATGGTGCCAGGTTTCTTCCATATGTGATGCTTGGCATTCAGGCCAAAGAGTTCAATCTTGGTTTCATCAGACCAGAAAATCTTGTTTCTCATGGTCTGAGAGTCTTTAGGTTCCTTTTGGCAAACTCCAAGTGGGCTGTCATGTGCCTTTTACTGAGGAGTGGCTTCCGACTGGCAACTCTACCATAAAGGCCTGATTAGTGGAGTGCTGCAGAGATGGTTGTCCTTCTGGAAGGTTCTCCCATCTCCACAGAGGAACTCTAGAGTTCTATCAGATTGACCATCGGGTTCTTGGTCACCTCAGCTCTAGGAAGAGTCTTGGTGATTCCATACTTCTTCCATTTAAGAATGATGAAGTCCACTGTGTTCTTGGGGACCTTCAATACTGCAAAAAAAATGTGGTACCCTTCCCCAGGTCTGTGCCTTGACACAATCCTGTCTTGGAGCTCTACAGACAATTCCTTTGACCTCATGGATTGGTTTTTGCTCTGACATGCACTGTCATCTGTGGGACCTTATATAGACAGGTGTGTGCCTTTCCAAATCATGTCCAATCAATTGAATTTACCACAGGTAGACTCCAATAAAGTTGCAGAAATATCTCAAGGATGATCAATGGAAACAGGATACACCTGATCTCAATTTTGAGTCTCATAGCAAAGGGTCTGAATATTTATGTAAATAAGCTATTTCAGTTTTTTATTTTTAATACATTTGCCAAAAAATCTAAAAAGCCTTTTTTTGCTTTGTCATTATGGGGTATTGTGTATAGATTGAGGACATTTTTTTAGTTAATCCATTTTAGAATGAGGCTGTAACGTAACAAAATGTGGAAAAAGTCAAGGGGTCTGAATACTTTCCGAAGGCACTGTATATGTAGTCTGTCAGAGGATGGTTGTTTGGTATTTAGTGCTGAGTGACCTGGAGAAAAAGGCCCATGAAGTGTCATTTGGACGAATTGTACTACTGTTTAAGTTGGTGTTTAAAGTGTGTTCAAGTAGAATGGTCTGTCTTACAGTTTTTCTCAGTCGCTTTGGTGCATTTTTCACATCATCCCTAACATGTGCAAAATAATAAGTGCATTTCTCAGAACAATTTGTACAAACTGCAATATACAATAGATATGTTTCTAAAGCTAGTCAGTCACTAAAAATCCTTAGTACATCTCTCAAAAGTAAATATTCATGCCAATGATCATGTCAGTGTCATCAGAATGATAAGTCATTGAGTCATTGTTCACGAACAAGGTTGTCAAAATGTTTAGGCATGTTGTCAATGGAACTGTGTACTTTGACAGTATTACCTGATGTAAACTTAGGCTACAGTTTGGATGACAGTTACTGTATTGAAAATGCACAAGGCTGCACTTCTATGGCATATATCAATTTCAACAGTACTATTTACATATTACTGTATGTGGGTTATTGATTGAAAGAGACTGGACAACCCAAGGGGCACAAAGGAAAAAAACTAAATTAGAAAGAAACACAGGAAACCACCCCTAAGGCACAACTTTGCCCACAGCACTGTTCTAGTGCTGTCTCTACACATCCAGACGTTCCTGTCTGTCAGCCCACATATTCTCATCCACATCACACCGGATATTTTCCCTTCCAATGCAACGTGGAAAGAATCTTTTGGAATGCCTTATCCATCCTCTGCAGGCGTCTACTGTGGTGTCCTCACATGCTGCATCCATTGCAGCCAGCAGGGTCATCTGTGTGTGTGGCTGACGATCGTACACCTTCCACCTCCATGCTGAAAAGAACTCCTCAATTGGGTTAAGGAATGGTGAATAAGGTGGGAGGAATTCTATGAGCATCCTCGGGTGGGTCACAAACCATTGCCTTATGATGTTTGATCGATGGAAACTCACATTATCACAAATGACCACATACTTTGGCAAATCCTCTCTAAACAGACCCCTCTCATCATCAGGGATGAGAGCCCTGTAGAGAGTCTCTAAAAAGTTGAGTAGATGCTGGGTGTTGTATGGCCCTAAAAGGGGGATATGGGTTAGGACACCATGCTCCGAAATAGCAGCACACATGGTGATATTTCCTCCCCGTTGGCCTGGCAAATCCACAGTAGCTCTGTGACCGATGATATTCCGACCCCGCCTTCTGCATTTGGTCAGGTTGAAGCCAGCCTCATCCACGTATACAAAGTTGTGAGAGGGTTCACTTGATTCCAACTCCATTATACGCTATATCCCAGAACACACAGTTGAATTTGTTTTGGTAAGGAAGAGTGACATAAAATGTACATATATTGCATGTTCCTTCCACAGCAATGGAAATGTGTGCAGTTTATGCTTACTGTACTATGTAACACTATAAAATGTTGCTGTAAAGTAGTTACATAGATATATGTTTTACCTGTACATACTGGTACCGTAGCTCCTTAACTCTGTCCTCATTCCTTTGGAATGGTACACGGTACAGCTGTTTCATACTCATCTGGTTTCTATGCAGCACCCTGTCGATGGTTGAGATGCTAACCGTATGGATGTTTTCAAAGACATCGTTGTCTTCTATAATGGTCCTTTGTATTTCCCTGAGTCTCATGGCATTGTTTGCTCGGACCATGGTGCAAATAGCCTCCTCCTGTTGAGGTGTGAAAAGGCGTCCTCTGCCACCGGTTTGAGGTAATCTTGCAGTCCTATGTGTGGAAAAATGCAGTGATGCATCGCACACTTTCACATAGACAAAAACTATGCGAACACACATTTTACTGTAAAACATACAGGTGGGTGCATGTAAGGTGCAGTATGTATCTGTATAGAGTATATTTCTGTATGCTGTGAAATACAAGTGGACTACTGTAATATGAAGCATTGTAGGAAGTATACAGTATACTGCTTATATACAGTAACAGTGCACTGTACATTGGTGGACATACCTGTTCTCTCTTCGAAACGTTTGTACTATTGAGGACACGGTTGATCTCCCAATATTCGGCTGCACCCTTCGACCCGCCTCAGCCATTGTAAGGCCATGATTGACAACATGGTCTACAATAGTGGCCCTTATGTCATCAGATATGCGCCTATGTCCTCTTCTGCCTCTTCCTCTGTTTTGCCTTCCACCACGCATCCTTGCTCCTCTTCTTCCTCCTCTTGGCTGTTGACCCTGTTCGTTTCCTGGTCCATCCATTATTGGAAAATTGCAACTCTGTGTTGTGGTCTGTCTATATATGCTTGCCAATTGATTCTTCATGAGATGCACCTTTGAGCAATTTAGACAACTGGTTGATTGTTGGTTGAACTAACACTTTACATTCCTTCATGAGTGAGGGTTAATTTCACCTGCACGATTCAGCAATTTACGTTTTTGTACAAAAGGTCTAATAGAAATGTGTAAAACTATGCTTGACAGTTTATGACAAATAGTTCAACAATTTTGCATGTAATGGCTTATGCAAGGAACTAATGCCTAGATGTTTTGAGGGGTAAGACTATTCAACAGAGAACCATCTACTATATTTTGATCAACATGACATGAGCAATTGAAAATGTGGAAAAAAGCTGACACTTGTACATTATCAATTGCAATATGTACAAAAGCAATTGCAATTTGTTCAAAGGAATAAGAAATTGCTTTAATGATGTGCACAAGTGACTAGATGATTTGGAATTTGTACAAGTAGTATCAAGAATTGCACTTTTGATCTAAGAAATGCACCAAAGCGACTGAGAAAAACTGTAAAGCAACCCCCGTGGCTATACCTTGTGGCTGGGTGCAGGTATTTGTAGTCATAGAACTAGAAACTGTAGTTGTAGAGCCAGTACTTTAGAGATTAGTTTTATGTCTACAATAAGCAACATAATTGGCCTATACGACCTGCAATCCAATGGATCTTTATTTTTCTTTCATATCAACAACAATATAAAAGGGCAATCTCTACTTCATCAGAGTCAGATTAACTCATGGATAAAACATGTATGTCTCTGCGCCCAGTATGAAGGAATATAGAGGTATGAAGGACGCAATCTAGCTGATCTCGAAGACTTCCAGTCTTTGCGCTAACGCTAGTTAGCATTGGCTCGCAAAACTAGCTCTAACTTCCTTCATACTGGACAAAGAGACATAAAAATGGTATCCACAAGTTAATCTGACTCTGGGGAGGTAGATAAAGTGCTTTGTGCCAAAATCCTAAATTATACCTTTAAGGCTTGTCTCAGTTTTTGCAGTAAAATAAAACAAAAAACATCTGTATATGCAAATAGTTAATTCTTGTGAAAGTTTTCTGCCCTCAGCCACTAGTGTGCCAATGGGATATGCATATGATTTAAGTCTTCTCCAAGTCCCAAAGAATTCAATAGTACATGGTGACAAGCTTTTTTCTGCCAGGTGCCTCTGCGGGAGGTTTGGGAGATGCTGGAAAGGGTAATAAGGGCGAAGGTCTAGTGGCACAGGATTTAACAGGAGCAAAAAGCCAAGGACCTGCTGCAGTGCTAGATGTGAAGGGGCCCAAAAGCCCTTGTCCTGTTCTTCAAGCACAGGGAGCCAAAGGCTATGGACCTGCAGCTCCACTGGGAAAGGAGGCCAAGAGTTCTGGTCCCGTAGCTCAGCAGCCACAGGGGGCCAAAGGTTTTGGACCGGCAGCCCCAAATGACAAAGGGATCAAAAGTTCTGGTTCTGTGGCATCCCATACACAGGGGACTAAAAGCCTAGGACCTCAGATACCCATTAGGAAAGAGGCCAAAAGTCTTGGTCCTGCTGCAGTGGCAGATGGGAAGGGGGGTAAAGGTCAAGGCCTGGTAGCTCAGCAGCCACAGGGTTCCAAAGGTGTTGGTTCTGTGGTCCCAGAGTCACAGGGGGCTAAAAGCCTACGACCTCAGGTGCCTGTTGGGAAAGAGGGCAAAAGTCTTGGTCCTGTAGCACAGGGAGGCAAAAACTATGGACCTACGATACCAGATGGACAGGGAGCCAAACATTTCGGCCCTGTTGCACTAGAACGACAGGCATCTAAAGGCTATGTCCCTGCTGGACAAGGTGCAAAAGGCCCTTCTGCTGGGGTACCAGACTGGACAGGGTCCAAAGGTCTTGGCCCTATAGGAGGACAGTCTACTAAAAGTGTGGGTTCTCTGGCTCCTGAAACAAAAAGTCTTGGTCCCCCGGTACTGGACAGAAAGTCTATCCAATCTGCAAACAAGGGTAAAGTGTTCATTTATTTATCTCTGCATTTCTTACTGTGTTCATCTCATTACTTTTTTATTTGATGTAAAAGTGATGTCTCAGTCTGCGGCTCACTAGAGACTCCTCTTCACCTGCTGTTGTTTGTCTTCAGTCATCCCATTGTTAGTTGACAACTGGGATGGATATCATCTTTCTGTTGTTTGTCTTGGTTTCCCTCCAAAAGTGTTTGGGAATGTTGCTCTTCATCTAATTACAATGTTTTAAATCTTAAAATATACTGTATCTCAATCAGTGACTAACTCCGGGTGTTCATAGAAACCTCTCTTTAGTACGGGCATATCATCTGTCCGAGGTTGCTAATGAATTTGATATGATGTTTTTTTCAAGTGTTATTCTTAACATGTTATCTATGTTGTCTCTCCAGTGTCTTTGTCATCCAATGTCTTTAACAATTTTGATATATGATGATTTAAGCATGTACACTTCACTTAGGCCTCAATTTAATTCTCATTTACATGAATAGCCTTCATTTATCAGAATAAGTCGTTCTTGATTTTAATATCAACTTTAATATATCCAGATTGGAAAACCATTTCATTCAGTTGTGACAAACTTTAAGTAACGTTCAATTAACATTTACTTGACTTCTTAGCTGAACATGTTGATGTGTGTAGTGAAGGTGTGTGAGGGCGTGGTAAAATGTGTATATACTGTACCTCTATTGGTTGTTTAGGGAATGGTGATGGTGGAGCAGAGCAACCTATTGAACAGGTTGCTAAAGGCAATTGTGTGTTTACCTGTCGTCCCATCTGTAGCTCAGTGTGTGTCATCCTGTCTGTGTCTGTGCCCTGGTGTCTGTACTATGTATCAATGTTGCGCCACAGAGGATGGCTTGGTTCATTCAAAACTCTGACTTACATGCTAATCCGAATTCATCCCCCCTGACTCTGACAGTCTAAATATAGAGTCTCTGCTACATCCTCAGTTTAGCTTTCGTTTAGAGTGAGTGTCACAGTTTAATAGTGAACACTGCTTGTTGCATGCTGGAGTGTTCAATATGCTGTGTCATATTGGGATCCTGAAGTATATGTATGGTTCATATTCGTTTTAGTACAAGTGTCACTGAGACAGCATGCCCATGACCTACGTACAGATTCAACCACGTGTCAATATGTTAGCTTTTATGTTACGTGTTTGGTCTGTTTTTATATATTTTCTTTACCTAATGAGTCATTGTTGTGGTCTCCAGGATATGGTGCAGGAGCTGGAGTGCCCAATGGACAGGGTGCTAAACCCAATGGTAAACCGTTGCTATTCTATTTCTGTGTGTCTGTCTCTGTCAAAAGTTTAAACCCTAAGAGAAGAAAGATATGACGTTACAGTAAATATATTAGAATCAGATAGCTGCTGAATATCCCGTTTTAGGCTGTGTTGAATAGCCAGTATTATATTCTCTAGGAAGTGGTCCAGGATGTGGAGTGCCCAATGGTCAGGGTGCTAAATCTAAACCCAATGATAAACCTCTGCTACTCTGTCTGTTGTTACTCTGTCTGCTGCGTACAGTATTGCTTGATGCTGGTATTTCTGGATGACATTGCCCTTCTGACAGATATCACTATCTAGTGTGTGGTGGACTGCTATGATATGTAAGGGATTTTTAAGTACATTGTCACTGTACATTTTGACTGGATGCCTAACTTCCCTATTGAAATAGTTTTATCGTTGCTCTTGTGGTATTTGATGCAGTGCTATGCAGTGTTCAGACATGCATTCTTTAAACGGTATGTGGTGCTTACTAACAGGTGTTGTGGTCTTCAGGATATGGTCCAGTTGCTGGTGTTCCTAATGGTGTTAAACCCAATGGTGCTAAACCCAATGGTGTTAAACCCAATGGTGCTAAACCCAATGGTGTTAAACCCAATGGTGTTAAACCCAATGGTGGACCTCTGCTACCATTACTGAATGTCAGAGTCTCTATCTCTGTTTCTCTATCGCTGTATCATTCATGACTTGTGACAGAAGTCAATGGTCATTGATAAGATCTACAGAGCTAACCATTGTTGAGTAACCAGTGTTGAGTAACAGTTGTTGTGGTCTCCAGGATATGGTCCAGGAGCTGGAGTTCCCAAAGGTCAGGGAGCCAAAGGCAATGGTAAACTTTTGCTACCTTGTCTGTATCTACGTCCGTCTTCACTGTTTGTCTTTCTATCTCAAAGTTGAGGTTGAGCTTTCTGGTGCATGTTGTGTGGTAATGCCAAAGTTTGTAGCATATTATGCATGCATGTCTGTGTTGCATGATGTATGGTACTCTATCTTTAGAAGAATATTGGTGATATGCTCCTGAACACACCCAGGTGGTGTTCAAATCAAATCAAAATTGTATTTGTCGCATGCTTCGTAAACCAGAGGTGTAGACTAACAATAAAATACTTACTTACGGGCCCTTCCCAACAATGCAGAGAGAGAAAAAATAGAGAAATAATAGAAAAATAATAACACAAGGATTAAATCCACAATGAGTAACGATAACTTGGCTACATACACGGGGTGCCAGTACCGAGTTGATGTGCAGGTGTACGAGGAGACTAGGCGACAGAATAGATAATAAACGGTAACCGCAGCATACAGTGCCTTGCAAAAGTATTCATCCCCCTTGGCGTTTTTTCCTATTTTGTTGCATTACAACGTGTAATATAATATAATTATTTTTATTTTTTTCATGTAATGAACATACACAAAATAGTCCAAATTGGTGAAGTGAAATGGAAAAATACCACCAAGCAAGCGGCACCATGAAGACCAAGGAGCTCTCCGAACAGTTCAGGGACAAAGTTGTGGATAAGTGCAGATCAGGGTTGGGTTATAAAAAAATACCTGAAACTTTGAACATCCCACGGAGCACCATTAAATCCATTATTAAAAAATGGAAAGAATATGGCACCGCTACAAACCTGCCAAGAGAGGGCCGCCCACCAAAACTCACGGACCAGGCAAGGAGGGCAACAAAGAGACCAAAGATAACCCTGAAGGAGCTACAAAGCTCCACAGCGGAGATTGGAGTATCTGTCCATTGGACCACTTTAAGCCGTACACTCCACAGAGCTGGGCTTTACCGAAGAGTGTCCAGAAAAAAGCCATTGCTTAAAGAAAAAAATAAGCAAACATGTTTGGTGTTCGCCAAAAGGCATTTGGGAGACTCCCTAAAAATATGGAAGAAGGTACTCTGGTCAGATGAGACTAAAATTGAGCTTTTTGGCCATCAAGGAAAACGCTATGTCTGGCACAAACCCAACACCTCTCATCACCCTGAGAACACCATCCCCACAGTGAAGCATGGTGGTGGGAGCATCATGCTGTGGGGATGTTTTTCATCGGCAGGGACTGGGAAACTGGTCAGAATTGAAGGAATGATGGATGGCGCTAAATACAGGGAAATTCTTGAGGGAAACCTGTTTCAGTCTTCCAGAGATTTGAGACTGGGACGGAGGTTCACCTTCCAGCAGGACAATGACCCTAAGCATACTGCCAAAGCAACACTTGAGTGGTTTAAGAGGAAACATTTAAATGTCTTGGAATGGCCTAGTCAAAGCCCAGACCTCAATCCAATTGAGAATCTGTGGTATGACTTAAAGATTGCTGTACACCAGCGGAACCCATCCAACTTGAAGGAGCTGGAGCAGTTTTGCCTTGAAGAATGGGCAAAAATCCCAGTGGCTAGATGTGCCAAGCTTATAGAGACATACCCCAAGAGACTTGCAGCTGTAATTGCTGCAAAAGGTGGCTTTACAAAGTATTGACTTTGGGGGGGGTGAATAGTTATGCACGCTCAAGTTTTTAGTTTTTTTGTCTTATTTCTTGTTTGTTTCACAATAAAAACATATTTTGCATCTTCAAAGTGGTAGGTGTGTTGTGTAAATCAAACGATACAAACCCCCCAAAAATTCATTTTCATTCCAGGTTGTAAGGCAACAAAATAGGAAAAATGCCAAGGGGGGTGAATACTTTTTGATGAGTCAAAAGAGTTGGTGCAAAAAGGGTCAATGCAGATAGTCCGGTAGCTTTAGGTTAACTATTTAACTAACTAATTAGCAGTTTTATGGCTTTGGGGTAGAAGCTGTTCAGGGTCCTGTTGATTCCAGACTTGGTGCATCGGTACCGCTTGCCGTACAGTAGCAGAGAGAACAGTCTATGACTTGGGTGGATGGAGTCTTTGACAGTTTTTATGGCCTTCTTCTCACACCACCTGGTATAGAGGTCCTGGATGGCAGGGAGCTCGGCCCCAGTTATGTACTGGGCCGTACGCACTACCATCTATAGCGCCTTGCGGTCGGTGTTTGCTAGATATTTGTGCATGGCTATAACCTATGTGATGAAATAATAGGATCATGGGCAGAATGTGTTGTGCAAGTGGTTTTGATCAGTTGTCTATAAGCAGTGTTGAGTAACAGTTGTTGTGGTCTCCAGGATATGGTCCAGGAGCTGGAGTTCCCAGTGATCAGGGAGCCAAAGGCAATGGTAAAACTCTGCTACCCTGTCTGTGTCTCTCTGTCTGTCTTTGTGCATCTTGTCTGTCTGTGTCAAGGGCAGCATGCATTGTGTTTGCAAGTGGTTTTGATTTATTTCGTTGTTGTAACAACTGTTGTTGGTTCCAGGATATGGTCCAGGAGCTGGAGCTCCCAACGGTGCTAAAAGCAATGGTAAACCTCTTTCTGAGTGTTACAGGTCTATATCCGTCTCTCTTTCTTTGTTGTTCTCTTATGATAAGATACAGAACTTCTGTTATAATAACTACAGTCAACATGAATTGAGTAACCAGTGTTCAATAATAGTTGTTGTGGTCTCCAGGATATGGTCCAGGAGCTGGAGTTCCCAATGATCAGGGAGCCAAAGGCTATGGTAAACCTCTGCTACCCTGTCTGTGTGTCTCTGTCTTTGTGATGCATTGCTGCATGCCTGTAACCTCAACTGTTTGTTAGAATTAGCATATTGAAGCCTTTGACAGATCCAGTGTGCCCAGGCCAGTGTGATGCCACTAAATGTTGATGCTGGTTTGGTCTGTTGTAGAACAGGGTTGAGTAAGAGTTGTTGTTGGTTCCAGGATATGGTCCAGGAGCTGGAGCACCCAACGGTGCTAAACCCAATGGTAAACCTCTGCTACCATTACTAAATGTTTCTCTATTGCTGTATCTTTCATGACTTTCGAAAGAACTCAATGGTCATTGATAAGATCTACAGAGATAACTTGTATTGAATAACATTTGTTGTGGTCTTCAGGATATGGTCCAGGAGCTGGCATTCCCAATGGTCAGGGAGCTAAACCCAATGGTAAACCTTTGCTACCTTGTCTGTGTCTACGGCCCTATTCAATGTTTGTCAAGTTGAGGTTGAGCTGAATGGTGCATGTTGTGTGGTAATGCCAAAGTTTGTAGCATATTATGCGTGCATGGTCTGGTCATTTCTAGAACAGTTTTGAGTAAGAGTTGTTGTTGGTTTTAGGATATGGTCCAGGAGCTGGAGTTCCAAATGGTCAGGGAGCCAAAGGCAATGGTAAACCTCTGATAACCTATCTGTGTCACAGTCTGTCTCTGTGTCTTTCTGTATCAAAGTGGAGCTTCTTTGACTGTATGTTGCATGATGTGTGCTACAAAAGTTGGTGCAATGTGACTTCTGAACGTTGACTAGGATTAATATATTTGTGCATGGCCAGAGGGAAAAGGATCCAGGGCAGCATATTTTGTGCTCATGCAAGTGATTATTTACAATAAGTCAGTGTTGTCAGTGTTGAGTAACAGTTGTTGTGGTCTCCAGGATATGGCCCAGGAGTTGGAGCACCCAACGGTGGTAAAAGCAATGGTAAACCTCTTTCTGAGTCTTCATCAGTCTCTATTTCTCTGTCACTTTAGAGGTAAACCGGCACCTTTCTCTGAGTCCACCCATCACTTGGTGACACTCTTTTCCTGGTCCTTCAAGCCAGACATTTAAGTACTCTGAACCTTTCCATTAGGCCAAATAAACATGACAATATGGCATGTTATTACAGTGAAATGGTATAGCATCACTTATTATAAATAAGGTACAGAACCTCTGATGATAAGATCTACAGAGAAAACTTATGTTGAGTAACCAGTATTGAGTAACAGTTATTGTGGTCTTCAGGATATGGTCCAGGAGCTGGAGTTCCCAGTGGTCAGGGTGCTAAACCCAATGGTAAACCTGTGCTACCCTGTCTGTGTCTATGTATGTCTTCAATGTTTGTTGTCCATGGCAAAGTTGAGGTCGAGCAGAATGGTGCATGCTGTGTGATAATGTTACAGTTTGTAACATATTTGTGCATGCCTGTTACCTGTTCATTGGAATGAACATATAGTAGCATTTGACAGACCCATGGATGCTGGTCTGGTCAATTGTAGAACAGTGTTGAGTAAGATCTGTTGTGGTTCCAGGATATGGTCCAGGAGCTGGAGCACCCAACGGTGCTAAACCCAGTGGTGCTAAACCCAATGGTAAACCTCTGCTACCATCACTAAATGTTTCTCCATTGCTGTATCTTTCATGACTTTCGAAAGAACTCAATGGTCATTGATAAGATCTACAGAGATAACTTGTATTGAATAACATTTGTTGTGGTCTTCAGGATATGGTCCAGGAGCTGGCATTCCCAATGGTCAGGGAGCTAAACCCAATGGTAAACCTTTGCTACCTTGTCTGTGTCTACGGCCCTATTCAATGTTTGTCAAGTTGAGGTTGAGCTGAATGGTGCATGTTGTGTGGTAATGCCAAAGTTTGTAGCATATTATGCGTGCATGGTCTGGTCATTTCTAGAACAGTTTTGAGTAAGAGTTGTTGTTGGTTTTAGGATATGGTCCAGGAGCTGGAGTTCCAAATGGTCAGGGAGCCAAAGGCAATGGTAAACCTCTGATAACCTATCTGTGTCACAGTCTGTCTCTGTGTCTTTCTGTATCAAAGTGGAGCTTCTTTGACTGTATGTTGCATGATGTGTGCTACAAAAGTTGGTGCAATGTGACTTCTGAACGTTGACTAGGATTAATATATTTGTGCATGGCCAGAGGGAAAAGGATCCAGGGCAGCATATTTTGTGCTCATGCAAGTGATTATTTACAATAAGTCAGTGTTGTCAGTGTTGAGTAACAGTTGTTGTGGTCTCCAGGATATGGCCCAGGAGTTGGAGCACCCAATGGTGGTAAAAGCAATGGTAAACCTCTTTCTGAGTCTTCATCAGTCTCTATTTCTCTGTCACTTTAGAGGTAAACCGGCACCTTTCTCTGAGTCCACCCATCACTTGGTGACACTCTTTTTCCTGGTCCTTCAAGCCAGACATTTAAGTACTCTGAACCTTTCCATTAGGCCAAATAAACATGACAATATGGCATGTTATTACAGTGAAATGGTATAGCATCACTTATTATAAATAAGGTACAGAACCTCTGATGATAAGATCTACAGAGAAAACTTATGTTGAGTAACCAGTATTGAGTAACAGTTATTGTGGTCTTCAGGATATGGTCCAGGAGCTGGAGTTCCCAGTGGTCAGGGTGCTAAACCCAATGGTAAACCTGTGCTACCCTGTCTGTGTCTATGTATGTCTTCAATGTTTGTTGTCCATGGCAAAGTTGAGGTCGAGCAGAATGGTGCATGCTGTGTGATAATGTTACAGTTTGTAACATATTTGTGCATGCCTGTTACCTGTTCATTGGAATGAACATATAGTAGCATTTGACAGACCCATGGATGCTGGTCTGGTCAATTGTAGAACAGTGTTGAGTAAGATCTGTTGTGGTTCCAGGATATGGTCCAGGAGCTGGAGCACCCAACGGGGCTAAAAGCAATGGTAAACCTCTGATACCCTGCCTGTCTGTGTTGCATGCTGTATGGTACTCTATTTTTTGAGGAATATTGATAAGCTCCTGAACACAACCAGCTAGTGTTTGCTAGATATTTGTGCATGGCTATAAGCTATGTGATGAAATAATAGGATCAAGGGCAGAATGTGTTGTGCAAGTGGTTTTGATCAGTTGTCTATAAGCAGTGTTGAGTAACAGTTGTTGTGGTCTCTAGGATATGGTCCAGGAGCTGGAGTTCCCAACGGTGCTAAAGGCAATGGTAAAGCTCTACTGTATCTGAGTGTTACAGTCTATCTCAATCTCTATTCATCTGACACTCTCCTATGATAAGCTGCAGAACCTCTGATGATAAGATCTACACAGCTAACTTGTGTTGAGTAACAAGTGTTCAATAATAGTTGTTGTGGTCTCCAGGATATGGTCCAGGAGCTGGAGTTCCCAGTGATCAGGGAGCCAAAGGCAATGGTAAACCTCTGCTACCCTGTCTGTTTGTCTCCTTCTGTATATGTGCATCTTGTCTGTCTGTGTCAAAGACAACATGTGTTGTGTTTATGCAAGTGGTTTAGATTTTCTATAAGCAGTGTTGAATAACAGTTGTTGTGGTCTCCAGGATATGTTCCAAGAGGTGGAGTTCCCAATGGTGGTAAAAGCAATAGTAATGCTGGTTTAAATGACACTCTTTTGTATGGTCCTTCGAGAAGGATACTTTCATACTCAGAACCTTTCCACAAGCCATGTTATTACATAAGGATGCTAAAGTATACCCAATAGTATAGTATAAAATAGTAAAGAATCTCAAATGTTAACCTTGAGAACTTTGGATGAGCTCCAAAGGTAACTTACATTGAGTAAACAGTGTTGAGTAAACAGTGTTGAGTAACAGTTGTGATCTCCAGGATATGGTCCAGGAGCTGGAGCTCCCAACGGTGCTAAAAGCAATGGTAAACCTCTTCTTGAGTGTTACAGTCTATCAGTCTCTATTTCTCAGTAATCTCTCTTATGATAAACTGCTACAGAACTTCTGATTATACAGAGCTAACTTGTGTTGAGTAACAAGTGTTCAGTAACAGTTGTTGTGGTCTCCAGGATATGGTCCAGGAGCTGGAGTTCCCAGTGATCAGGGAGCCAAAGGCAATGGTAAAACTCTGATAGCCTGTCTGTGTCGTGTCTGTCAGTCTTTGTGCGTCTCGTCTGTCTGTGTCAAGGGCAGCATGCATTGTGTTCTGTAAGCAGTGTTGAGTAATAACTGTTGTTGTGGTCTCCAGGATATGGTCCAGGAGCTGAAGTTCTCAATGGTGGTGCTAAAAGCAATGGTAATGCCAATTTAAATCACTGGGTTTAAGTTACTAGATTGCACTCATTTTCATAACCTACAAAACCTTAGATAATAAAATCTACAGCGCGACCTTGCTTTGACCCGTGTTAAGTAACAGTTATTGTGTTCTCCAGGATATGGTCCAGGAGCTGGAGCACTCAACAGTGGTAAAAGCAATGGTAAAGCTCTACTGTATCTGAGTGTTACAGTCTCTCGATCTCTCTTTCTCTGTCACTCTCATATGATAAGCTACAGAACTTGTGACTATAAGTCTTACTTAGCTTGTTGAGTAACCAGTGTTCAGTGTCAGTTGTTGTGGTCTCCAGGATATGGTCCAGGAGCTGGAGTTCCTACTGGGCTTGGTGCTATAAATGGTAGACTTCTGCTACCCTGGGGTTGTTTCTGTTTCCCTGTCTATTCTTCATCAGTGATGATCCGCACACTGTTCTGCATGCTGGATGGCACTGCCACTACAACAATTATGTCTTTGTCAGCTTTACATTTAAGACCATATTGGAAGTAAGTCTCGCTTTAAATGGAAGTAAGTCTCGCTTTAACACGACAGACTTATTGAATGCCTGTAACTGTTCTGGAAAGGACGTAACGGAGCCATCCAATGGTCAACTGTAAACAGTGTTGAGCAAGTAGTGTAAAGTAATCACTATTGTGATCTCTAGGATATGGCCCAGGAGTTCAGGAACCCAGTGGTGCCAAAAGCAATGGTAAACCTCTGATACCCTGTCTGTGTCACAGTCTGTCTCTATGTCTCTTTCTGTATCGAAGTGGAGCTCCTTTGACTGTATGTTGCATGCTATTTAGAACTATCTTTAAAAATATATTTTTGGTGACATGACATTTGCTGACATCCTCCCAAATACTAGTCAGCTAGTCTCTGTGATATTTGTTGTGCATGGCTAAGAATCTATGTGTTGAATTACTAGGATAAAGAACAGCGTGTGTTGTAGGAATGCAAATGGTTTTGAATAATCAGTGGTTAGTAACACTTGTTGTGGTCTCTAGGATATGGTCCAGGAGCTGGAGTTCTCAATGGTGGTAAAAGCAATGGTAAGCCTCTTTCTCAGTCTCTGTAATGTCACTGTGTCTGGGCACCACCCAGTGAGGGTTGGACACAGGGAGAGGTACTGTTTAAAGTGGGCCCCCTGTTAGGACAATGACACAGTAGGAGGAGACAGGACGATATGTTTCTTATTTTAAACCACTCTCTGGGTGGTGTTGTTTTTCATGGTCCTTCGAGCCGAACACGTAATATATAATAATATATGTCATTTAGCAGACACTTTTATCCAAAGCGACTTCCAGTTATGCATGCATACATTTTACGTATGGGTGGCCCCAACGGGAATCGAGCCCACAACCCTTGGTGTTGCAAGCGCTATAACAGAGGGACGCTGTTTCTATTATGATAAGCTAAAGAGCTAACTTGTTTTGTGGTCTCCAGGATATGGTCCAGGCGCTGGAGTTCCCAGTGATCAGGGAGCCAAAGGCTATGGTAAACCTCTGTTACCGTGTCTGTGTCTGTCCCTTTTTTCTATTTTCCCTTGTGGTTGTAATATTGTGTAGGTAGCGCTGTCGAGTAACATTTGTTGTGGTCTCTAGGATATGGTCCAGGAGTGGGAGAGCCCAATGGACAGGGTGCTAAAGCAACCAAAACTGGTAACCCCATACAATCTAGCTGTCTGTGTGTTATGTCCACCTGCATGTGCCAATCACTGTCATTTGTAGCAATCACTTTGTGTCAATGGCTACAGTGCCTTTGGAAAGTATTCAGACCCCTTTACTTTTTCCACATTTTGTTACGTTGCAGCTTTATTCTAAAATGGATTTTAAAAAAGAATAATCCTCAGCAATCTACACACAATACCCCATACTGACAAAGCGAGAACAGGTTGTAAGACATTTTTGCAAATGTATAAAAAAATAAAAAATAAATAAAAACTTATTCAGACCCTTTGCTATGAGACTCGAAATTGAGTTTAGTTGCATCCTGTTTCCATTGATCATCCTTGAGATGTTTCTACAACTTGATTGGAGTCCATCTGTGGTAAATTCAATTGATTGGACATGGTTTGGAAAGGCACACACCTGTCTATATAAGGTCCCACAGTTGACTGTGCATGTCAGAGCAAAAACCAAGCCATGAGGTCGAAGGAATTGTCTGTAGAGCGCCAAGACAGGATTGTGTCGAGGCACAGATCTGGGGAAGGGTACCAAAAAATGTCTGAAGCATTGAAGGTCCCCAAGAACACAGTGGCCTCCATCATTCTTAAATGGAAGAAGTTTGGAACCACCAAGACTCTTCCTAGAGCTGGCCGCCCGGCCAAACTGAGCAATCGGTGGAGAAGGGCCTTGGTCAGGGAGGTGACCAAGAACCCGATGGTCACTCTGACAGAGCTCCAGAGTTCCCTGAAGAAGGACAACCATCACTGCAGCACTCCACCAATCAGGCCTTTATGGTAGAGTGGCCAGACGGAAGCCACTCCTCAGTAAAAGGCACATGACAGCCTGCTTGGAGTTTGCCAAAAGGCACCTAAAGACTCTCAGACCATGAGAAACAAGATTCTCTGGTCTGATGAAACCAAGATTGAACTCTTTGGCCTGAATGCCAAGCGTCAAACCTGGCACCATCCCTACGGTGAAGCATGGTGGTGGCAGGATCATGCTGTGGGGATGTTTTTCAGCGGCAGGGACTGGGAGACTAGTCAGGATCGAGGGACAGATGAATGGAGCAAAGTCAGAGAGATTCTTGATGAAAACCTGCTCCAGAGCGCTCAGGACCTCAGACTGGGGCAAAGGTTCACCTTCCAACAGGACAACAACCCTAAGCACACAGCCAAGACAACACAGGAGTGGCTTCAGGACAAGTCTCTGAATGTCCTTGAGTGGCCCAGCCAGAGCCCGGACTTGAACCCGATCTAACATCTCTGGAGAGACCTGAAAATAGCTGTGCAGCAACGCTCCCCATCCAACCTGACAGAGCTTGAGAGGATCTGCAGGGAAGAATGGGAGAAACTCCCCAAATACAGGTGTGCCAAGCTTGTAGCGTCATACCCAAGAAGACTCGATGCTGTAATCGCTGCCAAAGGTGCTTTAACAAAGTACTGAGTAAAGGGTCTGAATACTTACGTAAATGTGATATTTCCGGGGGGTTTTAATTTATAAATTAGCAAATTTTTCTAAAAACCTGTTTTTGCTTTGTCATTATAAGATATTGTGGGTAGATTGATGAGGGAAAAGAACGATTTAATCAATTTTTAAATAAGTCTGTAACGTAACAAAATGTGGAGAAAGTCAAGGGGTCTGAATACTTTCCGAAAGCACTGTATATGATAATACCCTCTATGAATGATGCACCGGTCTTGTTGGCTCTATGTTTGTGTTTTGTTAAGCACACTGGAAGCAATTCACTTTTGATTAATTGCTTTAGGGATGGTTGACTTGAAATTAGAAATATTTTCACTGTGGCTTGGATTTGTGTAAACATATCTTTCTGTCTGGTCACAGTTATGTGGTAAGCATGGATGTTGTGTGTCACAGGCTACGGCCTAATCACAGTGATATGTAATGTGCATGGATGTTGTGCTCCGCAGGCTAGGAGCCAATAGCAGTATTGTGGGATGAGTGCTTGATGTATGTGTTCCTCAACAGGTACCAGGGTCAATCACAGTGTGATGAGTTTAGGGATCGTGTCCCACAGTCTCAAGTCAATCGCAGGGTTTTGTGCTGAGCTTTGTTGACTTATTCCACAGGCTACGGTGCTGGAGCAGGCAGCTATCCTGGGGCAGGGAACAATGGCTATGGAGCAGGTAATGGAACTGACACTGACAGACAAAAACCTAACCAACATCTTCTCTCCTTTCAATGTATGGCTCACTATTCTGTGGTATAAATAAAATAATTGGAAACATTACTAAATCTGGCACAGGTTCCATGTTACCTCTTCACAGTACATTCTAATGCATGTTAGGTGATGTAATTGAAATTCACTTAAAAGTAGATGATAGCTTGAGTAATGAATGCACCTATGCTACAGGTCTTGGACAAGGAGGATACCCCCAGAATGGAGCAGGCAAAGCTCCAGGCGGTGTGACTTCTACTTTTTCGCTTTGTCTTTCTATTTCTGTCTCTCTTTATATATCTCTGTCTCTCTTTATATCTCTGTCTCTCTTTATATATCTCTGTCTCTCTTTATATATCACTGTCTCTCTTTATATATCTCTGTCTCTCTTAATATATCTCTGTCTCTCTTTATATATCTCTGTCTCTCTTTATATCTCTGTCTCTCTTTATATATCTCTGTCTCTCTTTATATATCTCTGTCTCTCTTTATATATCTCTGTCTCTCTTAATATATCTCTGTCTCTCTTTATATATCTCTGTCTCTCTTTATATATCTCTGTCTCTCTTTATATATCTCTGTCTCTCTTTATATATCTCTGTCTCTCTTTATATATCTCTGTCTCTCTTTATATATCTCTGTCTCTCTTTATATATCTCTGTCTCTTCTACTTTTTCTATCTTAATCCATTTTGCCCTCTTTCTCGCTCTTGCTCTCAATCTCAGGTGCCAGTCTGGGACAGGGAGGATACCCTCAGGGAGGAGCAGGAGGATACCCTCAGGGAGGAGCAGGAGGATACCCACAGGGTGGAGCAGGGGGATACCCACAGGGTGGAGCAGGGGGATACCCACAGGGAGGACCAGGAGGATACCCCCAGGGAGGAGCAGGAGGATACCCACAGGGTGGAGCAGGGGGATACCCACAGGGAGGACCAGGAGGATACCCACAGGGAGGAGCAGGGGGATACCCACAGGGAGGACCAGGAGGATACCCCCAGGGAGGAGCAGGAGGATACCCCCAGGGAGGAGCAGGAGGATACCCCCAGGGAGGAGCAGGAGGATACCCACAGGGAGGAGCAGGAGGATACCCCCAGGGAGGAGCAGGAGGATACCCCCAGGGTGGAGCAGGAGGATACCCCCAGGGAGGAGCAGGAGGATACCCCCAGGGTGGAGTAGGAAAACCAGGCAAAGCTGGTGGTGGTGAGGCTTTTACTTTGTCAATGTTTTTCTCTTTATTTCTCTCTCACTCTCTTTCTATTCTCTCTCTCTCTCTCTCTCTCTCTCTCTCTCTCTCTTTCTAATATCTTTTTTCTCTCACTCTCATTTGCCCTCTTCCTCACTCTTGCTCTCTCTCTCAGGTGCTAATCTGGGACAGGGAGGATACCCCCAGGGTGGAGCAGGAAAATCAGCGGGTAAGGCCAATTAATTATCACACTTTAGCTCTCTCTTTTTCTAATTTTCTAATTTTCTCTCTTTCCCACCTTTAATTTTCTCTCTCATTTCCATTTGCCATCTTCTTCACTCGATTTTGATCTCAGGTGCCAATCTCCCCCTCTCTCTTTTCTCTACCCCTCTCTTTTTTCTCTTTATTAAATATCCCACAGTACTCTCTCTATGAATGATGTGCTGTGCTCTAATGTTTTTTTATTTGTCACCACAGGTTATGGTGATCAAATGGGAGGAGCATACCCCGGGGCTGGAGCGGGCAACGGCTATGGGAATGGTGAGTCAGCATGCTTCCCCTTGTCAAATTCCTTTAAGGTCAAATGGCTTAAAATATAACTACAGTTAGAGGACACTGTAGACTGAAGTATAGAGCTGAGGCATTGACGATGAAATATGAGATTCAACAGATATGTTGGGAATGACTGAGGATTACAGTAGCAGGGTGAAACATAGCTGCCTCTCTAGAGCCGGAAGACAACTGCACCAAGGTTGTCACTGAGGAGTGATCTTAAATTAGAGAAGGCAGATCCTCAGGGTCTGTGCCACCAGGAAGTGACCTCGACTTCCTTTGTCCTCATGCAGGTGGAGGCCCAGCTGGGGGGGCCAATGCAGTGCCTGCAGGTATTTGGTGTCGGCATGTGTCTCTGTCTATCTGTCTGTCTGTGCATTTCATGCACCTGTCCTTCTCTATCTGTTAAACTTTCTACCCCCTGTACAGTAAGTACTGTTGTGGAAAACTTCTGCCATAACATTACACAAGCCCACGCTAAAGCCAGAGGAGTTGGAAAGCTGCATGCAGTGTTTTGGGGACTGTAATGCTTGAGACTAAATGCCAGAGCTGGCGCTTTCAAGGAGCAGGACACTAATCCGGATGCTTATAAGAAATCGCGCTATGCCCTCAGATGAACCATCAAACAGGCAAAGTGTCAATACAGGACTAAGATTGAATCCTACTACACCGGCTCTGATGCTCGTCGGATGTGGCAGGGCTTGCAAACTATTACGGACTACAAAGGGAAACCCAGCTGCAAGCTGCCCAGTGACACAAGCCTACCAGACGAGCTAAATGCCTTTTTATGCTCGCTTCGAGGCAAGCAACACTGAAGCATGCATGTGAGCACCAGCTGTTCCGGACGACTGTGTGATCACGCTATTCGTAGCCGATGTGAGCAAGACCTTTAGACAGGTCAACATTCACAAGGCCGCGGGGCCAGACGGATTACCAGGACGTGTACTCAGAGCATGCGCAGATCAACTGGCAAGTGTCTTCACTGACATTTTCAAGCTCTCCCTGACCGGGTCTGTAATACCTACATGTTTCAAGCAGACCACCATAGTCCCTGTGCCCAAGAAAGCGAAGGTAACCTGCCTAAATGACTACCGCCCCGTAGCACTCACATTAGTAGCCATGAAGTGCTTTGAAAGGCTGGTCATGGCTCACATCAACACCATCATCCCGGAAACCCTAGACCCACTCAAATTTGCATACCGCCCAAACAGATCCACAGATGACACAATCTCAATCGCACTCCACACTGCCCTTTCCCACCTGGACAAAAGGAACACCTATGTGAGAATGCTGTTCATTGACTACAGCTCAGTGTTTAACACCATAGTGCCCACAAAGCTCATCACTAAGCTAAGGACCCTGGAACTAAACACCTCCCTCTGCAACTGGATCCTGGACTTCCTGCATGCTTCCTGCGTGCGTGCTTAGTCCCCTCCTGTACTCCCTGTTCACCCACGACTGCGTGGCCAAGCACGACTCCAACGCCTTCATTAAGTTTGCTGACGACACAACAGTGGTAGGCCTGATCACCGACAACGATGAGACAGCCTATAGGGAGGAGGTCAGAGACCTGGCAGTGTGGTGCCAGGACAACAACCTCTCCCTCAATGTGAGCAAGACAAAAGGAGCTGATAGTGGATTACAGGAAAAGGAGGGACGAACACGCCCCCATTAACATCGACGGGGCTGTAGTGGAGAGGGTCGAGAGTTTCAAGTTCCTTGGTGTCACCAACGAACTATCATGGTCCAAACACACCAAATAGTCGTGAAAAGTGCACAACAACACATTTTCCACCTCAGGAGACTGAAAAGATTTGGCATGGGTCCCCAGATCCTCAAAAAGTTTTACAGCTGCACCATCGAGAGCATCCTGACCGGTTGCATCACCGCCTGGTATGGCAACTGCTTGGCATCCGACCGTAAGGCGCTACAGAGGGTAGTGTGTACGGCCCAGTACATCTCTGGGACAAGCTTCCTGCCATTCAGGACCTATATACTAGGCAGTGTCAGAGGAAGGCCCAGAAAATTGTAAAAGACTCCAGTCACCCAAGTCATAGACTGTTCTCTCTGCTACCGCACGGCAGCTCTTTTTAATTATATTTCTTGAACTGCATTGTTGGTTAAGGGCTTGTAAGTAAGCATTTCACGGTAAGGTCTACATCTGTTGTATTCGGCGCATGTGACAAATAACATTTGATTTGAAATGTGTGCTTTCTTGTGAAGGTTTTTAACGTGCCCCCTCCTCTCCACAGGCTATGGCAATGGCTACGGTGCTGGTGCTGGAGGCAATGGTTATGGAGCCGGTAGGTCTCATCATCTATAGCCAACCAACTAACATCTGTGGGTGGCTGACCAACTACTAACCCGCTCACATACAGACATAATTATAATTGATTGATGATTATAATTATGTTTCAGGGATTGGGTACCCAACAGTGTTAGCGGATGGTGCTGCTGGGCTGGGAGGCAAGGCAGGCAAGGGAGCAGGAGGTAACCATTCATAACCAGTAATAACTCATAATAACTCAATCAGGTAATTACTTTATTCTATGGAAATATGACTCTCTCTCAGTAAGATGAGGAAGGTCATTAACACTTTCTATGAGGTATATATACAAATAATGTGTTATAGTGCATTATAACACTTGCTATAAGCTGTCATTACAACTCATGAGTAGTTATAACATCCCAACTTAGGATCTTACTTAGGCCTACTCGAAACAAATAAAAATCTTTCAAAGTCTGCATTGAGTGAGGTAAGAGGGAAGTACATTTATTTGGCAGGTCATAATCATATAACATGCAATGTGTAATGTAACAGTGTGGACGCTAGGTGTAGCAATTGTCTCCCATTTGGAAATAACTATTGACCATGCCAATGTTCTGCCAACCATGTTTTATCTCCTATAATTTTGTTTTATGAGGGGTTTTATTCATCCCTTTAGGGGACCTCTATCTAACCACTGAGTTAACCGCCCAGGGGTTCATCATTTGTTTTAATCCTCTGCTATTCTAGGTCTTGGCGCAGGAGGATATCCACAGGGACAGGAGCAATATGGTGAGGAAGTCACCCTGAGATGGAAGAGGAGGGATCAAGAAGTGGATATTTTCCCTATAATGTCCTGTCTTGAAAATATAGAGGGCATCAACAAGCAGGATGTACACATGGAAGGAGAATAACTTTCACCCTAATTAATGTCACTAATCACATCACACTCCAAAATGTGCATGCTACTAACGAAAGTAATTGTCACGTTCGCTTACAGACGGGTCAGACCAAGGCGCAGCTTGATATGCATACATGTTTATTTAAAGGAATAAACAACCGACAAAACAACAAAACGAACCGTGAAGTCCAAGGCAGCACAACACAACATACCTTAACTGGAACAAGATCCCCCAACCCACTAGTGCCAACAGGCTACCTAAGTATGGTCCCCAATCAGAGACAACGAGCTACAGCTGCCTCTGATTGGGAACCACCCTGGCCAACATAGATCTAAACGATCTAGAAACTAAACATAGAAAACACAACATAGAAACTACACACCCTGGCTCAACATTTAAGAGTCCCCAGAGCCAGGGCGTGACAGTAATGAAACACTCCCTGGACATATCACTGTGTAATACCTAATCACTCACCCAAAACACTCCGAATTACCATCGGGAATGACCATCTGAAACATACCTGATCAATTAATCCATAATCATGTAATAATCCATAAACGTGCAGTATATGGATGACCCCTTTAACCATACAATTATGTTTGTAAAACATCTGTTTCAGGAATGCCAACGTATCAAAATATGCATGTTCAGCACATCATTCATTACATCATCTGGATGATTACATCTAAATATATCTTCATTCTAAATTCAATGATACATAGCGAAATAGTCTCTCCATTTTATGATTTCCTTCAGACAATCATACATTCTGTGTTCCACTTCTCATCTGACATACTGTCTATACTCACTCTGATCATCTCTGTGTAATCCATCTCTGTTTAACTCGCATGCCTCCTCCTTCATGCAGTACCCTGTGTGTCTGTAGGGGGTGCTGGCTCTGGTCCTGGTGGTGCTCTGCCCTATGGGGGCCAGCCTGTGGTCCCCGCTGGGCTGGGGCCTGATGGTGGGAAGTCGGACGGGTACGGCCCGGGTCCCTACAGGGTTGCTCAGCCTATGGGGCTGGGGCCTGATACTGGCCTGGGTAAATACACACTAAAGAGAGAGGAGGTGAACAAAGGAAGAAGAAGAGAAAATAGAGGCAGAAAAAGGATAGAAAAAACAGAGTGGTCAGGAAAAATAAAGAGGTAGAGAGATGAAGAGAAGGATTAGACAAAGAAAAAAGCAAGTCCGTGATGAACACTGAAGCAGCAATAGAGGGTCTCAAAGGTCACTGTCAAAAACTCAAGGGTCACTGTCACAGGAAAGCCAGTAATCATTGTCATTTTACACATTTGCTTACAGTTGATGCCATAATTGAGTCATATGTTTTCCATGCTTTGATGTGGTCTGTGGGGTGGGAGGAGAGATGATGAGACTCTATAAGCAACCCTTGTGGTGTTCCACAGGGGGTGGAGTCGGTCAGCTTCCTTACAATGGAGCCCCAGTCAATACTGCTGGACTAGATGGTAAGAGCATTGTGACCCTGCTTATACAGTGTGGATGTGTGAGGGAAAATAAACTGTGTGTGTGTGTGGTTGTGAATGTTTATGTGAGGTCTTGTTATAACAGTATTAGACACAATTAAATACACTTTTTGCAATACATTCTCCCAGCAGGTGATGGAGGCTACCCTTATGGCGCTCAGCAACTGGGCCTTGGTGGTGGTGATGGAGGCAAATCCTTTAGCAAATATGGTGAGACTGGTAGTGTGTGTGTGTGTGAGAGAGAGAGCATAAGAAAGAGAAACAGAGATGTGTGTGTACTATCTTTTTATGTGTGTGAATATGTGCGTGTATGTGTGGTATTTTCTTTCTAAACCTGTCTTGGTTCTGCTGTCTCCGACTATCTCTCTAAAGGCAACGGTGGGTTGCCACTGGGTGCACAGCCTTATGGACCTGAGACTGGTGGTGTTGGTGGTGGGAAACCACCTTGCAAAAATGGTACATGTCTTTGTGTACATGTCTGTCTGTCCTATATGCATCGTCAGTCGCTATACGTGTGTTTGTGTGTCCGTCCGTCCGTCTGCTCATGTGGTATATATGTTTTTGTGTGTGTCTTTTGTAGTATGTCTGAATGTGTTTGTCGTTGTTCCTCCCATTTACATGTGTGTACTTGTCTCTTGTCATTTCAGGAAATGGAGGGGGCTATGGAGCGCAGCCAGCAGGTGATTAAACTCACACTCACACCCACAACCCCTACACTGCTTATCTTGGGAAATTATGTGTGTGGTAACTGCTTAAGGTGTGAATGCATGTGGTTGAGGAAGAGCACAAATTGTTCAGTGTTAGTCTGTTGTGCATGTTCTGTGCGTGTCTTGTAAATGTCCCTTATGTCAGTGTGTCCTGTCTGTGGTAACTATTGTTACGACTGTCATCTTGGCATGTGACTGCTTAGGCTATGGTCAAGGACAGCTGGGTGCAGGTCAGAGTGCCCCCTACAGTAACGATACGTTATATAGTCACATTCCCTGACTGCTCTCTTCTGTCAGAATAATCATATTAGTTCCTATCAGTGGAGGCTGGTGAGGGGAGAATGGCTCATAGTAATGGCTGGAATGGAGTAGATCCATTCCAGCCATTATCGTAATTATAGTATAGAGAAAGAGAGGGAGATTATTGGCTGGAATGGAGTGGACAGAATGGAATGAAATGTGTTGCATTCCATTCCATCGAATCCATTCCAGCCATTACTATGCTGTCCTCCCCTCACCAGCCTCCACTGGTTCCTACGTCTAACCAGGGATGTCCATTAACGCCGTTGCATTTTTGTTTGTTCTGTTTGGTTGTTTTGTTGTCTCCTGAACTAACAAAACCTAAAGCAAGGGTCCTCCAATGTGGAGATAGAAAATAACATTCAGATGTCATCTGTTTGCTAATCTACTGCTCCTCCTTTGTGTCTGACTTTGTGTCTCCTTCAGGAGCAGGAGGGAAGGAAAGCAAATATGGTGGTGGTGGACTAAATGGATTCTTTGGAAATGGAGGATACAAAGGTGTGTGGGTTGAGTATTTGTTACTAATTTATGGTTGTTACTGTGACTGAGCACATGAAGTCACCTTATTGCTCTCTTTAACCAGCTGCATCACTCAACATCATTTATTCTCATCCTCTCTCTCCCTCTCTCTCTCTCTCTCTCTCTCTCTCTCTCTCTCTCTCTCTCTCTCTCTCTCTCTCTCTCTCTCTCTCTCTCTCTCTCTCTCTCTCTGTGTCTCTCTCTGTGTCTCTCTCTCTCTCTCTCTCTCTCTCTGTCTCTCTGTCTCTCTCTCTCTCTGTCTCTCTGTCTCTCTCTCTCTCTCTCTCTCTCTCTCTCTCTCTCTCTCTCTCTCTCTCTCTCTCTCTCTCTCTCTCTCTCTCTCTCTCTCTCTCTCTCTCTCTCGCTCTCTCCAGGTTAAGTTAATCAGCTGAGGCCTTCTTGAAGTGAATATTTGTTCCATTCCATCATGTGTTCATTGTGATGTTTGTTGTTTGGTCTGTTGTTACTTTTATCCATTCCATTTTTATTCTGTATTTGTCAGTTTTTTCTTCATGGTCCCTGTCTTTTGTATTGTTGTGTGTGACTGTCCCCTCTCTTCCTCTATGCCCCCTGCCTGTTTTTGGAGATTGTGTTGCCAGTGTGTTTGTGTTCATATCCATTTCACACTAAAGGTCAGAAAGCAACCGTATAATGTCTGTCTGTCTCCTCATTCTTTTAACCTTGGTAAAAGTATGGTAAATGTACTGTACATGTAATGTGAGGGTTGAGTTTTAAGAATGAAGCTCTATGAGTTGAAATCAACACCAAATAAAATAAAATTCAAAGACATGTTCCCAAAACCTGACACCTGAATTCTTCTGAGATCATTATAAAGGGGGATATTCTCAGGGGCATTGTGATGGATATTACATACAGGAGATGTCATGTGTATGAAAAACGATTCCTTAGTACCTCAGTATGCTAGTGTTGTTTGTTCATGACATGGTACTTCTTATGTTACTGGGATGCTATTACTGACAATGTGTCCCCAAAGGCCTTCATTTTCTACACACGTTCCACAACAGAAATAGTTTTGTTGTTATATCAACGCGGCAGTACACTTCGTTCGTCTTTTGCATGGCGTCACCTAAACTTCATCCGTGCACAGGAAACCATAGCCCTTCCTCTCTCAAGTAAGGCAACAGTGCCTTCAAAACAACTGGTATCTCACTTAGACAAAACGAAACTAAATGCAACAATACATAACGTAAAAATACAACACCTAACATAAAAAGAAAAGACAGCTATGCACGTGCTCATCTTGCATCAACATGTACATATTGCCTGATATTGCCTAACTTCAGAGAACTTTGCATTTGAAACATAAAAGAGATCTCCCTGTGTGTGCTATAAGCATTTTATTTTGCATAAATTAACTCAATCATTCAGCAATTTTAACTTGAATGCAAGCTACCTTGTAAATAAACACAAACAAGTACAAAACAAGCAACTAATACTCAAAGATACAGTATAGAAAACAAAACACAATATACAAAACATTTTTCAACCAAAATATTTATTTTATTATTTTATTGAGAAGGTTGGAGAAATCTACCTGGGGTTTTGACATGGGTCACCATGCATACCTCTAAAATCTGCCACACTCTCTGCTCCCTGTACTGAGGCTCTTGTTGGCATGGAGATTGGGTCCGTCCACCAACACTCCCATACTCACCAGCATGTCCTTTGGAATGAGACGGGAGTGGCGAGACACATACACCTTCTCCAGGTGGGGATTCATAGGGGAGGGCACATAGTCCATACAGGAGGAGCCACCCAGACTGGGGGCACACACCGCCTCCCACTTGTAGAACATTTGGCCATGCTGGAGGTTGCAGAGATCCTCCTTCACCCCGGCTGTCAGCTCCTTCTCACATTCTCCTAACAGGTCGTCGTTCCATTTGTCGTCCTCGTCCCACACCTCAAATCTCAGCTTCTTACTGGTTGACAGATCCACGTTTCCTAGGTCATAGCTCATTGACCAGCTGGGGTTGTTGTTGTTGTAGATAACTGTAGTGCGTCCGATCGTCTGGCCTGCGAAAGCTACCTTCACGTAGCCGTCAGTGGCAGTGGTGTGGTCTCCCCACAAGTTGGCCCCTCTCTGAACAGTGATGACCACCCGCGCCAGGCCCTTGCGGGTGGGGCAGCAGTCGACGCTCACCCCGGGGTTGTTGTGGCAGCTGCAGACGCAGGAGTCTTTGTAGTCACTTTTGATGCCAGTTTGACAGGGTTCAGAACAGTTCTTCCACAAGGCCTTCTCCAGGATGTAGTCGCTGATGGCCTTGCGCAGGTGCTTCCGAGCTGGGTTGGTGGTGGGCAGCAACTCATGTAGAGATTCCAGCGAATAGGAGATGATGTCCGGATAGAGTGGTAGGGAGTTCAGCCATTCCTTGTAGGAGGAGGGATCTTTATCAGCAGAGAAGAGTAGTTCTGGTTCTGTGGTGTGGCCACCCTTCACCTCTGTGAACCTGTAGGGTGACAGAGGGGGAGAAGGTTTTTGTGAGGGGCAGTACACATTTCAGTAAGGGAGAGTATGTATTGATAAGTGTGAAGAGAGAGGGAGACAGAAATAAAGAAATTGTGTGAGGGGAATCTATATATGAATGAGCAGCAGACTATAATTCCCCACCTATCATTGAAGACACTGGAGAAGCTGGCCTTGCTCTCTGTCTTAGACTTATCCTCCTGACAGTGCTTGTACTCAGTCTTCAAGCTGTTGCCGTCACCCACACTGGCAGACGCCTCCACATCCAGACACATCTTCACCTCCTCTGCACTGAGACCCTGCAGGCTGGCCTGGCACTGCATAATACTGGTCACAGACTGCACCGTTCCACCCAGGCTCACCTACACAGGATGAGAGGGTAGAAAGTAATGAATGTTCCCAGAGGGATGCCAGTAAACTGCACATCTAGGGGCAAACATCTCTAATTTTGATCTTTAGTTTGTGTGCCTATTGCCTTGATGATTTACCACATTGATGTTGACCATCTCTCTCCCTCACCTTGGTAATGTAATGGGTGCCAAAGTTATCAATAAGCTTGTAATAACGTTGTTTGTTTTCTTGTTGATATATTTTGGGGAGATTCTTCACTGCTGTCTTGAATTCTCTGTGTAACTTGGGCTGGCCTGATACTCTATAGCTATTTGTGGAGAGAGAAAAGAGAGAGGGGGGTTAATGTTGTATGGATACAGACAAACACTCATAAAATGAAACGATCACAGAAATATACCAGACATGCAAAAATACACTTTTATTTACAATCCCCAAAGGAAACTGTGAGATGAGGTTTTACAGAGACACAAGGGTAAAATGAGCTCATGCTGTGTGGGCCACCTGATGTTTACCTGTAATACCCGCAGGACACACCGTGGCTTGTGAAACTGAACTTGTCACTCTTGGTTTTCTCCATGGAGTACTCAGCCAATTTGGAGTTGGTTCCAGCGAACATCATCTTCCCACTTTTTGATCCCTTCTCTAACTCTAGATTGACCTGCCAGTTATTCTCCACAGCAGAGCTGCTGGCGCTGACGAGAGACTCACTGGAGCGATGGAGTTTACTGGACACTTTCATACTACACTGGTGGTTTGGTCTCCAATCCACCACGGCCAAAGGAAGCCTCTGTTTTTTCCCTTCCAGATAGGGATTCTTACAGAGGGTGCATGTCTTGTCTTTGCGTTTCCACACATTCATGTCAATGACAAAGGCTCCTTTGCGTTTCATTTTGGTGATGTCGAAGCCTTCCCCTGCTAGGTTGGTTCCAGGAGCAAATTCTGCCTCTTTGCACTCATTGGCTGAGCCGATGGTGCATGATTGGCAACTGGGACGAGGTAGGGACAACATGAGCACTGCCCAGAGGCATACTATCAATAAGGACATCCTGGATGAGGTGAGAAGTTGTTTGGGACGGGCAGCTGCAAGTCACAGTTTCATGCTGAAAAAAACAAAAATAAATTATTTGTGAATTAGAGGGTAATTATTGTAATGAAGTAAACAATTATTGATAACCAAGATATAACATAACTTATTTCAAGTCAGCATGCAAACGTAACCTATAGGCCATAGCATAAGCTAACACATATTGTTCATCTACCCACATGTTTACCCATATTTTACACAAACGTATGAAAACTTGATGCTAGTGTACATGGAACTTAGACATAAATATACCCAATTTACATAATGGTTATTGTTGAATTCAAGTTCCATGTCATCATATTAATTCCCTGAATTGAATCCTCAATGGAAATGAGTCATGAAATACATAATATGGTATAAGCAAAACATTTGCATAAACTCAATCTTGTTCTGTCTCATCCCACTTGTTATCTATCCATTTCAAATGCCACTCTCTTATTGACTGTACAGTTTGTTGTTCAATTTCTCTTTCTTTTGTTATCCGTTGTGGTAGTACAGGGTCCCCTGTAGCTCAGTTGGTAGAGCAAGGCGCTTGCAACACCAGGGTTGTGGGTTAGTTTCCCACGGGGGGCCAGCATGAAAATGTATGCACTCACTAACTGTAAGTCGCTCTGGATAAGAGCTTCTGCTAAATGACTAAATTGTAGTACATGTGTTACTGCAGCCTACTATTAAAGTCAAATCAAATTATTAGAATATGTGTACTCAAAAATATTATTTTAGTCCATATTCATATAAATATTTGTGTAAGTTTACTTTCTATAAAAATGTTGCAAACCAAACAAAATATACAGCATTAAAACTCACCTTTGACCAGTCTGTCCAATATGTGATGGATGTGAGAGTGAGAGGCTGGGGCAATAATGTACCGTATTAAAGTTCCTTTGTGATATAGGAAAAAGTGTGTTCATACTCAAATAGGGGATGAGCAAATGGAGGGTTGAGGTGATGTTGGTCTTGGTATAGACGATGCAAAAGAGTGTCTGGTGCAGAATAGAACTTTTAGTGGTTTCAGAGAGCGAGAATTGAGCGGAAGAGGGGTTGGGGTGGTGGTCTGGTCTGCTGCTCAGCGGAAAAATACAACAGTGGTCTTCCAGTTAAATGATAATCATATCTGCCTTCATCTGTCAGACCTATTACTTTGTCATTTCTCTGAAGTGGTGGTGTGGGTTGAGAATATGAAACTGTTGAGAACATATGATAGCCTACTAGGTCTAGGAAACCCTGGGTGATGTGATATAAGAAGGAATTTACTTTCTCAATTATATAACTGCTAATTCAATATAACAAGCTACATGTATGTTCTGAAATATAGACCAACTATAATTAGGTTGTTGCTGTAGAAGAGGCAGAGCAATATGAGCCGGCCATGGATAACTGACTGAAGGAAGAATGTTTTTTTTAGATCAATAAAGTTGTTTTATTTTTCAATATGACATTACACCATTACGCTAATAACAACAAAAACATAACACACAATAAGACCGTAAACAAGACAACACCCTTCAAACATATATCAGTGAACAACAAGTAAATAAAAAGGAAAGGTAAAGATAAAAAACACCCATTATACATACATTTGTACTAATTTATATACCCCAGCTTCTCACCCACACGTCCAGCCCCTTATATATACTGAACAAAAATATAAACACAACATGTAAAATGTTGGTCCCATGTTTCAAAGATCCCAGAAATGTTCCATACGCACAAAAAGCTTATTTCTCTCAAGTTTGGGCACAAATTTGTTTACATCCCTGTTAGTGAGCATTCGTTTGCCAAGATAATCCATCCACCTGACAGATGTGGCATATCAAGAAGCTGATTAAACAGCATGATCATTACACAGGTGCACCTTGTGCTGGGGCAATAAAAGGCCACTCTAAATGTGCAGTTTTGTCACACAACACAATGCCACAAATATCTCAAGTTTTGAGGGAGCGTGCAATTGGCATGCTGACTGCAGGAATGTCCACCAGAGCGCTTTAAAGAATATGTCAGTACATCCAACCGGCCTCCCAACCGCAGTCCACGTGTAACCATGCCAGCCCAGGACCTCCACATCCGGCTTCTTCACCTGCGGGATGGTCTGAGACCAGCCACTCAGACAGCTGATGAAACTGTGTGTTTGCACAACTGAAGAATTTCTGCACAAAATGTCATAAACCGTCTCAGGGAAGCTCATCTGTGTGCTTGTCGTCCTAACCAGGGTCTTGACCTGACTGCAGTTCATTGTCGTAACCGACTTCAGTGGACAAACGCTCACCTTTGATGACCACTGGCATGCTGGAGAAGTGTGCTCTTCACAGATAAATCCCGGTTTCAACTGTATTGGGCAGATGGCAAACAGCGTGTATGGCGTTGTGTTAGTTGATGTCAACGTTGTGAACAGAGTGCCCCATAGTGGCACTGGGGTTATGGTATGGGCAGGTTTAAGCTACGGACAATGAACACAATTGCATTTTATCTATGGCAATTTGAATGCACAGAGATACCGTGACGAGATCCTGAGGCCCATAGTCATGCCATTCATCCGCCGCCATAACCTCATGTTTCAACATGATAATCCCCGGCCCAAGGATCTGTACACAATTCCTGGAAGCTGAAAATGTCCCAGTTCTTCCATGGCCTGTATACTCACCAGACACGTCACTCATTGAGCATGTTTGGGATGCTCTGGATCGACGTGTATGACACCGTGTTCCAGTTCCCAACAATATCCAGCAACTTCGCACAGCCATTGAAGAGGAGTGGGACAACATTCCACAGGCCGCAATCAACAGCCTGATGAACTCTATGCAAAGGAGATGTGTCGCGCTGCATGAGGCAAATGGTGGTCACACCAGATACTGACTGGTTTTCTTTTTTTAAAGGTACCTGTGACCAACAGATGCATATATGTATTCCTAGTCATGTGAAATCCATAGATTAGGGCCTAATGAATTTATTTCAATTGACTGATTTTGTTATATGAACTGTAACTCAGTAAAATCTTAGAAATTGTTGCCTGTTGCGTTTATATTTTTGTTCAGCGTAATTCTAAAAGTGTTCCCATATCAGACAAAATTTGAAGGAACAATGTTAACCAGCCCACACTCAGTTGACACACTCTACCATGTAGGCTGCTCATTTCCAAATGTAGTAGGAAGTTAAAACATGTTTGAGGGAGATTCCACTGCCTTAGCTCCAAGCTTAATTTTAATGTGTCAATCAGAACTATCAAAAAATAAACAATGGCATCAAGTCTCTCATATAAAGAGACTGACA
Organism: Coregonus clupeaformis; assembly: GCF_020615455.1. Taxonomy (NCBI): domain Eukaryota; kingdom Metazoa; phylum Chordata; class Actinopteri; order Salmoniformes; family Salmonidae; genus Coregonus; species Coregonus clupeaformis. The sequence goes on along the minus strand of NW_025533567.1, from coordinate 690,370 downwards.
TTTATGGCATGTTACACCCATAGGGTCACCTCATAGGACAACTATTGAAATGTTGAGACTGGCCGACTGGGAGACTCATAATGTTATTCAAGTTTAGATATGAAATGACACTCATCTAGAGAGAGAGAGAGAGAGAGAGAGGGAGTGAAAAAGCGGGTTGGAGAAAGAGAGAGAGTGCAAAAATATCCTATGCGTTCAACGTAAAAAAAACAAATAATGCATGCAGAGCAGAATTAGGCCTATACCCGCTAATTTTCAAAATCCAGAAAAGAGCCGTTAAATTCTACAACCACCTAAAAGAAAGCGATTCCCAAACCTTCCATAACAAAGCCACCACCTACAGAGAGATTAACCTGGAGAAGAGTCCCCTAAGCAAGCTTGTTACTTCTAGGTTAGACTACTGCAATGCTCTATTTTCCGGCTACCCGGATAAAGCACTAAATAAACTTCAGTTAGTGCTAAATACGGCTGCTAGAATCCTGACTAGAACCAAGAAATTTGATCATATTACTCCAGTGCTAGCTTCCCTACACTGGCTTCCTGTTAAGGCAAGGGCTGATTTCAAGGTTTTACTGTTAACCTATAAAGCGTTACATGGGCTTGCTCCTACCTATCTTTCCGAGTTGGTCCTGCCGTACATACCAATACGTACGCTACGGTCACAAGACGCAGGCCTCCTAATTGTCCCTAGAATTTCTAAGCAAACAGCGGGAGGCAGGGCTTTCTCCTATAGATCTCCATTTTTATGGAACAGTCTGCCTACCCATGTGAGAGACGCAGACTCGGTCTCAACCTTTAAGTCTTTACTGAAGACTTATCTCTTCAGTAGGTCATATGATTGAGTGTAGTCTGGCCCAGGAGTGTGAAGGTGAACGGAAAGGCTGGAGCAACGAACAGCCCTTGCTGTCTCTGCCGGGCCGGTTCCCCTCTCCACTGGGGTTCTCTGCCTCTAACCCTGTTGCAGGGGCTGAGTCACTGGCTTGCTGGTGCTCTTTCATGCCGTCCCTGGGAGGGGTGCGTCACTTGAGTGGGTTGAGTTACTGACGTGATCTTCCTGTCTGGGTTGGCGCCCCCCTTGGTTTGTGCTGTGGTGGAGACCTCTGTGGGCTATACTCGGCCTTGTCTCAGGATTGTAAGTTGGTGGTTGGGGATATCCCTCTAGTGGTGCGGGGGCTGTGCTTTGGCGGAGTGGGTGGGGTTATATCCTTCCTGTTTGGCCCTGTCCGGGGTTTCTTCGGATGGGGCCACAGTGTCTCCGGACCGCTCCTGTCTCAGCCTCCAGTATTTATGCTGCAGTAGTTTATGTGTCGGGGGCTGGGGTTAGTTGGTTATACCTGGAGTACTTCTCCTGTCTTATCCAGTGTCCTGTGTGAATTTAAGTATGCTCTCTCTAATTCTCTCGTTCTCTCTTTCTCTCTGAGAACCTGAGCCCTAGGACCATACGTCAGGACTACCGGGCATGATGACACCTTGCTGTCCCCAGTCCGCCTGGCCTTGCTGCTATTCCAGTTTCAACTGTTCTGCCTGCGGCTACGAAACCCCCTACCTGTCCCAGACCTGCTGTTTTCAACTCTTTAATGATCGGCTATGAAAAGCCAACTGAGAGACCTGAGCCCTAGGACCATACGTCGGGACTACCGGCCGTGGTGACTCCTTGCTGTCCCCAGTCCGCCTGGCCTTGCTGCTATTCCAGTTTCAACTGTTCTGCCTGCGGTTATGGAACCCCTACCTGTCCCAGACCTGCTGTTTTCAACTCTTAATGATCGGCTATGAAAAGCCAACTGAGATTTATTCCTGATTATTATTTGACCATGCTTGTCACTTATGAACATTTTTGAACATCTTGGCATGGTTCTGTTATAATCTCCACCCGGCACAGCCAGAAGAGGACTGGCCACCCCTCATAGCCTGGTTCCTCTCTAGGTTTCTTCCTAGGCTTTCGCCTTTCTAGGGAGTTTTTCCTAGCCACCGTGCTTCTACACCTGCATTACTAGCTGTTTGGGGTTTTAGGCTGGGTTTCTGTACAGCACTTCGAGATATTAGCTGATGTAAGAAGGGCTATATAAAATAAAATTGATTGATTGATTGATTGTCCTGGGGCTCTGTTCACAAACACAAACAGACCCCACAGAGTCCCAGGACAGCAACACATTTAGACCCAACAAAATAATGAGAAAACAAAAAGATAATTACTTGACACATTGGAAAGAATTAACAAAAAAACAGAGCAAACTAGAATGCCAGTTGGCCCTTAACAGAGTACACAATGGCAGAATAACTGACCACTGTGACTGACACAGAATTAAGGAAAGCTTTGACTATGTACATACTCAGTGAGCATGGCCTTGCTATTGAGAAAGGTCGCCGTAGGCAGACCTGGCTCTCAAGAGAAGACAGGCTATGTGCACACTGCCCACAAAATGAGGTGGAAACTGAGCTGCACTTCCTATCCTCCTGCCAAATGTATGACCATATTAGAGACACATATTTCCCTCAGATTACACAGACCCACAAATCCAATTTTGATAAACTCCCATATCAAATCAAATCAAATCAAATCACATGTTATTTGTCACATGCGCTGAATACAACAGGTGTAGACATTACAGTGAAATGCTTACTTACAAGCCCTTAACCAACAATGCAGTTTTAAGAAAAATAAGTGTTAAGTAAAAAATAGATAAGTAAAAATAAAAGAAGAAGAAAAATAACAAAGAATTAAAGAGCAGCAGTAAAATAACAGTAGTGAGGCTATATACAGGGGGTACCGGTACTGAGTCAATGTGCGGGGGCACAGGTTAGTCGAGGTAATTTAGGTAATATGTACATGTGGGTAGAGGTAAAGTGACTATGCATAGATAATAAACAGAGAGTAGCAGCAGCGTAAAAAGAGGGATTTTATCTATTGGGTGAAATACCACAGTGTGCAATCACAGCAGCAAGATTTGTGACCTGTTGCCACAAGAAAGGGGCAGCCAGTGAAGAAAAAACACTGTTGTAAATACAACCCATATTTATTTATTGTCCCTTTTGTACTTTAACTATTTGCACATCGTTACAACACTGTATATAGACATAATATGACATTTGAAATGTCTTTATTCTTTTGGAACTTATGTGAGTGTAATATTTACTGTTCACTTTTTATTGTTTATTTCACTTTTGTTTATTCATTTCACTTGCTTTGGCAATGTGAACATATGTTTCCCATGCTAATAAAGCCCCTTGAATGTAATTGAATTGAAAGAGAGAGAAAGAAAGAAAGAGAGCGTGGAAACAAGATTTTAGATTCATATTTAGAGAAACATTAATATGCTCCTAGTAACTAAGTTATTACTTTTTGGTGAACAATTGTATTTTTATTGAATCACAATCTATAAAGTCAATTAGAATTATTAGGCATCCCTCCAACAATATATTTTCTCTATGCTTGGCCCTCTCACAACTACAGTATCATATCAGATAGAAACACACCCATAGAAATATAATCTATGAACACACCCATGAACACAATTCTGTGCTCCAATTGGTTTAGTAATGGCGTGTTCATGTTATAGGCTTTCCTATTGGCTAATGAACGGTGAACGTAGAGCGCAAACTGCGAGGGCTGGTTGAATGACATGACACCCGCCACCCTGGCTGGCACTACAATCAGCCTCTCGCCTTCTTATCCTATGTGCATTTTTGTGTATGTTAAAATAAACGTTGCTGTTGTAGGCCTAAATGTGTTAACTACGTGAAAGTAATTAGAAAAATACATAGGAGAAGATGTAAGATTAATATACAAATAACTTTGTTTCTTTTTGCCATCATGTTTCCTAAATTCTAGAGAGAGGATAGCCTAATTATTGGTGCAGCCATTATTAAACATAATTCCAAAAGAATACTAGACAGTGACTGGTGAGGTATTGTCCCTGTCTCCCTTGTGCTGTTTTCTCATAAAACCCCAGTGTAAGTCCCTCGCACTCACTTGTCGATTCTCTTCAGTACGGCTCTATACCCATATTGGATTAGAGCGTCACTGCCGGGTACAGGGCATCAATCATCCGATGCGAGGGACTCGACGCCGGTGAACAAACGAGCCACATTTAACAAGAGTTTGGACGGAATCTTGATGGGAAATGGGGGTATCAATCCGAGAGAAGATTTGGACACGAAAATCTGTATTTTTTGGTGTCGGAGTGACATCTTCCTTATACATATTTGTTTGAAATCTCCCAGTGCAAATCACAGCAGCAGCACGCTAACGCGTTCCATCGCACTCCATCTCCAGACATCTGCAGTTGTTGGTCGGTGACAAACTAGCTAGAAGCTAGCTGCAACCAGAATATGGATATTTTTGTAAAAACAATAGAGATAATTGTGCGCGAGATTTTAGCTGCTTTTACGTTATGACCTGCTAACGTTAGTCCTGCATTGGAAATCTGACCGCTAAACCCAATCCTCTGTAGTCAGCGGTATCAAGGTGACGGATGGAAGTAGCTAAATTAACGCAAGCTAGCCACTGGACTTGTGAACCGGTGCAGATGAACTAACTATGGCTAATGCTATGTGCCGTGGAATGTTGTACGCTAGCTAGCTACACATTGAGTAACTAGCTAGCTAGCAACTACCATGAATTATATTTTGTTAGCTAACCTCCGAGAGATGTTGGGTGTTATGTCGGCAATTAAATGTAATATGTAATGTATACCATGGGCTTACACCATGTATGTGGTTGGCCTCGTCTTTGTCAACCCCTGTGGTTGACACAAGTAGCTGTTTTTAAAAGCAAACAGCGGGATAAAAACGCTGTCACCGGGTAGTGTGGTGCTGAAAAGAAATAACTGGTTTTCTGTCGCTAGCTCGCCACGGTAGCTATGGGAGCTAGCTAGCTATGTAGCTAGCAGCACATTATAGCTAGCTAAACCCCCCAGATTTTATCAATGGTGTCTAATAAATTTTTATTCGCAATAATTCTGTTATATGTGTATATAGGTGTACAGTCATTATTTTACTTTTTTGGCGGCGTCGTTTTAACGATTTTGGTTGCTATGGCATTTTTAAATGGACCCAGACTATTAGACTGGGCGAATTCACCTCCTCATCTTCAATTCAACAAATACGTCCTGACTGGATACCGACCAATATCTTCTGTCCAAGACTGTATCAGAAGCCTTTTTTACATGCACAACGAACTGGGAAACATATACACACATGGTGAGTTTAAATATTTTGGGATGAAGATAACTTGTTGGTTGGCTAGCAACCACTAGCTAACGCGTTAGCTCTTTACAAGCATATCGCTACACCGCTATAACATCTGCTAAACACGTGTATGTGACAAATAACATTTGATTTTGATTTGAAATGAATGAATGGGTTTGCTACCTAGCTAGCGACAGAGCAGTGCAGTGCCTGGGTGAAGGCTTTGCTATGGAGCGATTTCAGTGCCAACAGAAACTATTTGAATGTAATGAATATTGCATTCAGTTTTAAAATTCCATTTCAATTGAATTAAGTATTCAAATTCAATATTTATATATTCAATTTCAATATGGTAGATATTGCATTAATTGTCTTTGTATTAAGTTGACAAAATATCATTTCAAGTTTAACAAAGTTTCATATATTCAACTTCCCAGATGCATTCAGATTCACTTTTCAAATTCAGTTCTCTAAATTCAGATTCAAAACCGGAGACAACATCCTGGTACTTTGCCAGCAAGGAATGGTAGAAAAGAACAGAGATTCACACGCTCCAGGGTTCTCTACAAGATTTTATAACAAGGTGGTGCTGCAGAGTACGGCCAGGGGAGGCCTGGAGCGGGGCAGTGACCCCTTTGGACTCAGAGATTTGTAAAAAAAAAAAGTACACTTGTAAGTGCCATTTCCTGCAATCTAGAGCAAAAAAATACTCTATTAAATGTTAACAAATAAATAAAAACATGTACTTTTTAGTTATTTTACATAGTGGTGCAGCCAGTCTACAAGGTGGCGCAGCACCCCTCTTACATTGGGGAGAACCCTGCGCTCTGTGTTAAACAGGTTTTAGCCATTTTCTGAAGCCAATGTGGCATGTTGAATTTATTTGATTCTGTTGAATTTGGCTCTAGCGTTTGAACTCTTTGGGCTATAAGCTATTATGACCCCTTTCCTGAAAGCTAAAACTCTGAACATGGTTGTGCCTTCTGTGACCATGCTTATGTAATGAGAACCTTGCCTGAGATCAGAAGACGTGTTAGTTTGACATGTTAGACATATTAGTTTTGAGTCTCCGGCAAGGGTACTCATTATAATGTGACTGACTGGGCTAAGACTTTGTTAACCTGCTGAGCTAAAGCTTAGGCATTGGTCCTGTGACATGGATGGGTCTCTTCGAGGAGGAGGTCAAAGGGGGGTGAAGTGTAACAGGTGGTTCATTTTTTATTTATTTATTTTATTTAACCTTTATTTAACCAGGTAAGCCAGTTGAGAACAAGTTCTCATTTACATCTGCGACCTGGCCAAGATAAAGCAAAGCAGTGCGGTAAAAACAACAACAACAATAAACAAAACGTACAGTCAATAACACAATAGAAAATCTATATACAGTGTGTGCAAATGTAGTAAGTCATGGAGGTAAGGCAATAAATAGGCCATAGTGCAAAATAATTACAATTATAATTTAGTATTAACACTGGAGTGATAGATGTGCAGAAGATGATGTGCAAATAGAGATACAGGGGTGCAAATGAGCAAAATAGATAACAATGTAAATAACAATATGGGGATGAGGTAGTTGGGTGGGCTAATTACAGATGGGCTGTGTACAGGTGCAGTGATCGGTAAGCTGCTCTGACAACTGATGCTTAAAGATAGTGAGGGAGATAAGTGTCTCCAGCTTCAGAGATTTTTGCAGTTCGTTCCAGTCATTTGCAGCAGAGAACTGGAAGGAATGGCGACCAAAGGAGGTGTTGGTATACCTGCTGGAGCGCATACTACGGGTGGGTGTTGCTATGGTGACCAATGAGCTAAGATAAGGCGGGGATTTGCCTAGAAGTGATTTATAGATGACCTGGAGCCAGTGGGTTTGGCGACGAATATGTAGTGAGGGCCAGCCAACAAGAGCGTACAAGTCACAATGGTGGGTAGTATATGGGGCTTTGGTGACAAAACGGATGGCACTGTGATAGACTACATCCAATTTGCTGAGTAGAGTGTTGGAAGCTATTTTGTAAATGACATCGCCGAAGTCAAGGATCGGTAGGATAGTCAGTTTTACGAGGGCATGTTTAGCAGCATGAGTAAAGGAGGCTTTGTTGCAAAATAGGAAGCCGATTCTAGATTTAACTTTGGATTGGAGATGCTTAATGTGAGTCTGGAAGGAGAGTTTACGGTGTAACCAGACACCTAGGTATTTGTAGTTGTCAACATATTCTAAGTCAGACCCGCCGAGAGTAGTGATTCTAGTCGGGCAGGCGGGTGCAAGCAGCGTTCGATTGAAGAGCATGCATTTAGTTTTACTAGCTTTTAAGAGCAGTTGGAGGCCACGGAAGGAGTGTTGTATGGCATTGAAGCTCGTTTGGAGGTTTGTTAACACAGTGTCCAATGAAGGGCCAGATGTATACAAAATGGTGTCGTCTGCGTAGAGGTGGATCTGAGAGTCACCAGCAGCAAGAGCGACATCATTGATATACACAGAGAATAGAGAATAGTCGGCCCGAATTGAACCCTGTGGCACCCCCATAGAGACTGCCAGAGGTCCAGACAACAGGCCCTCCGATTTGACACATTGAAGTCTATCTGAGAAGTAGTTGGTGAACCAGGCGAGGCGGTCATTTGAGAAACCAAGGCTATTTAGTCTGCCAATAAGAATGCAGTGATTGACAGAGTCAAAAGCCTTGGCCAGGTCAATGAAGACGGCTGCACAGTACTGTCTTTTATCCATCGCGGTTATTATATCGTTTTGGACCTTGAGCGTGGCTGAGGTACACCCATGACCAGCTCGGAAACCAGATTGCATAGCGGAGAAGGAACGGTGGGATTCGAAATGGTCGGTGATCTGTTTGTTAACTTGGCTTTCAAATACTTTCGATAGGCAGGGCAGGATGGATATAGGTCTGTAACAGTTTGGATCTAGTGTCACCCCCTTTGAAGAGGGGGATGACCATGGCAGCTTTCCAATCTCTGGGGATCTCAGACGATCCGAAAGAGAGGTTGAACAGGCTGGTAATAGGGGTTGCGACAATTTCGGCGGCTAGTTTTATAAAGAAAGGGTCCAGATTGTCTAGCCCAGATGATTTGTAAGGGTCCAGATTTAGCAGCTCTTTCAGAACATCAGCTGGGGGGGGGGCATGGGCATGGGCAAGTTGCAGCGGAGGGTGCAGAGCTGGTGGCCGGGGTAGGGGTAGCCAGGTGGAAAGCATGGCCAGCCGTGGCAAAATACTTGTTGACATTTTCGATTATCGTAGATTTATCGGTAGTGACAGTGTTTCCTAGCCTCAGTGCAGTGGGCAGCTGGGAGGAGGTGCTCTTATTCTCCATGGACTTTACAGTGTCCCAAAACTTTTTGGAGTTAGTGCTACAGGATGCAAATTTCTGTTTGAAAAAGTTAGCCTTTGCTTTCCTAACTGATGGGAGGAGGCTTCTGATGTTTACATGCATGAAACCAAGGCTTTTGCGGTTACAGAGCCTGGGTTACAGAGCCTGGGTTAACCTCTACATCACCAGAGGAACAGAGGAGGACTAGAATAAGGATACAGCTAAAGGCTTTAAGAACTGGTCTTCTACTGCGTTGGGTATAGAGAAAAAAAGGGGCAGATTTCCGGGCGTTGTAGAATAGATTCAGGGCGTTATGTACAGACAAGGATATGGAAGGATATGAGTACAGTGGAGGTAAACCTAAGCGTTGGGTAAAGATGAAAGAGATAGCATCACTGCAGGCACCGATTGAGCCGGTCTCCGCGTGTGTGGGGGGTGGGACAAAGGAGCAATCTGAGACACGTTGAGCAGGACTGGGGGCTCTACATTGAAAACGTACAGTTAGAACTAACCGAAACAGCAATAGGCAAGGCATATTGACATGGGAGAGAGGCATAAAGCAGTCACAGGTGCTATTCGAGAGAGCTAAGACAACAGCTGGTAATGGCGATGAAATTTTGAGCTGAGGCTAAACAGGATGGGGTACCGTATAAAGGAACAGTCCAGCAGGCATCAGCTGTGTAGCTGAGTGATCATAAGGTCCAGTGAACAGCAATAAGTACGTCCGGGAGCAGTTCAGTGGCTGCTACGCTACAGGCGAGCTGGAGGCACGGCTGTTGATTGCGCAGCGCAGCGGCCGGGCTAGCGGATGGATCTTTGTGGTCGTCGCAACGGGAAGCCTATTGAAACCATATCAGACGATTACGTCAGCAGACCAGTCGTGATGGATCGGCGGGGCTCCGTGTCAACACCAGGAGGTCCCGTCCGGTTGACAGAGAGGTAGATAGCCGGGAGATGGGCTTGGCTCAAGGCTAGATCAAGGCAACGACAACAACCATTCGGTTGTAGCTAGCTAGTTGCGATGATCCGGCTGAAAATCCGATATGCTCTGGCTTGATAGCGCGATGTGCAGACTGGCCGACAATTGTCCAGGCTAGAGCTGGCTGGTAGGTAGTGCAGGCCACGGCCACGGACAATGGTGAAGACCGCTAACGGTGGCAAATAGCAAGTAGCTAGTTAGCTGGCTAGTTTCAGGCAGAGGTTCTGGATAAAAATGTATGAAGAAACAATAGAATCCGTTACACATTGGGTGAGGCGGGTTGCAGGAAAGTATATTTAGTTAAAGGATGGAAAGTGAGATTGAGAAATACACTGCTCCAAAAAATAAAGGGAACACTTAAACAACACAATGTAACTCCAAGTCAATCACACTTCTGTGAAATCAAACTGTCCACTTAGGAAGCAACACTGATTGACAATACATTTCACATGCTGTTGTGCAAATGGAATAGACAACAGGTGGAAATTATAGGCAATTAGCAAGACACCCCCAATAAAGAAGTGGTTCTGCAGGTGGTGACCACAGACCACTTCTCAGTTCCTATGCTTCCTGGCTGATGTTTTGGTCACTTTTGAATGCTGGCGGTGAGCTTTCACTCTAGTGGTAGCATGAGACGGAGTCTACAACCCACACAAGTGGCTCAGGTAGTGCAGCTCATCCAGGATGGCACATCAATACGAGCTGTGGCAAGAAGGTTTGCTGTGTCTGTCAGCGTAGTGTCCAGAGCATGGAGGCGCTACCAGGAGACAGGCCAGTACATCAGGAGACGTGGAGGAGGCCGTAGGAGGGCAACAACCCAGCAGCAGGACCGCTACCTCCGCCTTTGTGCAAGGAGGAGCAGGAGGAGCACTGCCAGAGCCCTGCAAAATGACCTCCAGCAGGCCACAAATGTGCATGTGTCTGCTCAAACGGTCAGAAACAGACTCCATGAGGGTGGTATGAGGGGCCCGACGTCCACAGGTGGGGGGTTGTGCTTACAGCCCAACACCGTGCAAGACGTTTGGCATTTGCCAGAGAACACCAAGATTGGCAAATTCGCCACTGGCGCCCTGTGCTCTTCACAGATGAAAGCAGGTTCACACTGGGCACTTGTGACAGACGTGACAGAGTCTGGAGACGCCGTGGTGAACATTCTGCTGCCTGCAACATCCTCCAGCATGACGGGTTTGGCGGTGGGTCAGTCATGGTGTGGGGTGGCATTTCTTTGGGGGGCCGCACAGCCCTCCATGTGCTCGCCAGAGGTAGCCTGACTGCCATTAGGTACCGAGATGAGATCCTCAGACCCCTTGTGAGACCATATGCTGGTGCGGTTGGCCCTGGGTTCCTCCTAATGCAAGACAATGCTAGACCTCATGTGGCTGGAGTGTGTCAGCAGTTCCTGCAAGAGGAAGGCATTGATGCTATGGACTGGCCCGCCCTGCTCCCCAGACCTGAATCCAATTGAGCACATCTGGGACATCATGTCTCGCTCCATCCACCAACGCCACGTTGCACCACAGACTGTCCAGGAGTTGGCGGATGCTTTAGTCCAGGTCTGGGAGGAGATCCCTCAGGAGACCATCTGCCACCTCATCAGGAGCATGCCCAGGTGTTGTAGGGAGGTCATACAGGCACGTGGAGGCCACACACACTACTGAGCCTCATTTTGACTTGTTTTAAGGACATTACATCAAAGTTGGATCAGCCTGTAGTGTGGTTTTCCACTTTAATTATGAGTGTGACTCCAAATCCAGACCTCCATGGGTTGATAAATTTGATTTCCATTGATCATTTTTGTGTGATTTTGTTGTCAGCACATTCAACTATGTAAAGAAAAAAGTATTTAATAAGATTATTTCATTCATTCAGATCTAGGATGTGTTATTTTAGTGTTCCCTTAATTTGTTTGAGCAGTGTATATACGAAAAATAAATAAAAAACAGGCTATTTACATGAGGACACTACAGAAAACTGCTATGCCTTCTTGGAATCCATGGACCATGCTTGCGTGATGAGTACTCTGAGACCTGAAAAGTTGCATTGTCTGGCGCACAGGAGACCTGGTTTAGAACCAAATCATGTCTTCCGGTCTCAGTTAAGGTTGTTCATCACATGCATGGCTCACCAAACCACAGCTGTTGCACTCTCATTAAATGTGGTAAACAGATTATTCTGCTTTTGTTTGCCACAGAAAGTGTTGTTCTGCATTAGGCCTGAGTTCGAACCCAGTCAGTTATATTGGTGCCATGAGTATGAGGTCAAAGGCGGGTGAAATGTAACCAAGGTCCACGCTCTTTTACTGAGTAACCTTGCTGGAGACTTGAAGACTTATGGTAGCTTCCTGAACTCATCCATATGGGATTTAGCTAAGTGGGGCTAACACAGTCTTGTGACATGCTCGAGACCCGGTTCGAACCCAGTCAGTCACAAGAGCAAGATTAAGACAGGGCTATTAAACTATATTCTTATTGGGGCCGAATTGCGTTTATTTTTGTCACACTCCCTTACGTGTCTTGCACATCCTGTGAGCATCATAGAGGGGAACAGAAGGCATGACAATATTCAAGAGAGTCTGAGTCTTAGCTTTCAGGAATGGGGTCATAATAGCTTATAGCCAAAATGGTTCAAATTCTAGAGCCAAATGAATCAGAAGAAAATAAATTAAACATGCCACATTGGCTCCAGAAACCGCCGGAACCCTGGACAAAGTACTAGGATGTTGCCTCTGGTTTTGAATCTGAATTTAGATAACTGAATTTGAAAACTGAATCTGAATGCATCTGAGATGTTGAATATATGAAGCTTTGATCAACTTAAAATGATAGTTTGTAAACTTGATACACAGACAATGAATGCAATATCTACCATATTGAATTTGAATATTTAATTCAATTGAAATTGAACTTTAAAACTATTAATTCAATTTAGTTTTAAATCATGAAATACAAGTTCAATTTATGAATTCAATGATTCAATTTGTGCATTACAAATTCAAAAATGTTGAATTCAGATACAGTTTCTGTTGGCACTGAAATCGCTTCATACCGTGACCAGTGACAGCAGCCATGGAAAATGTTAGCTGGCTAGCTAACTAGCAAGCAGCTTTCCATTGTAGTTAGTTGAATCACAGTAAGTTGCCACAGGCAAAACCAAAGAGAAATCTCATCACCAGCTGATGACTAACATGATAAGCTTTATGTAAAGTTTTGGTAGCGCTTGGTAGTACATTACAGCACAGAATAAATTGGTAATAGTGTGGTAATAATGTCAGATAGTATGGGAACAAGTTATAGTTATTCACAATGAATTTGCACACATACTCTTATAATTTCAGTATATGTGTTGGGCAGAGAAGGAGAAGGCTGTCTGTCTCTCTAAAAATCCTCTTCATTTTCAGATTGAAGTGACAAAGATTGCATATGAAACCATGGTCTCTAGCATAGGATTCTTGATGACCTCAAGTGAAGTCAACTTGCTACGGTATAAAGGATGCTTGTATACCAAAGGACTGTTGCGTTTTAGTGTCAGCCAACTCCTTCAGTTTTACTTACAGCACACCCTGCCAACTGTCATTAAAACAGACATGATTAGTAATCACCCGGCCAAGGGGGAATTAATGCCTGAAAGGAGGAAGAAACCTTTATTAAGACCAGGAATGATTGATTGATTGGCAGGCAGCTTAGCCTCTCCCTTACTATGCTATTCGTCATTCAGAGAAAAGTCATTAAAAGAAAAAGGACGTTCAGAGAAAAAGGTTTGTCATTCAGAGAAAAGGGTTATTGCAATATTCTTGCAGCATAAAAGCATTCAGAAAATAGGCGACATAAATACGGATGTATGACTGTAAGTCGCTTTGGATAAAAGCGTCTGCTAAATGGCATATATTTATTTTATATTTATATTTCAAGGTGATGAAGTCACACAGGTCCTATTTTTGGTAATATATTGCACCTGAAAACCATATAGGATCACACAAATGGAGTCTACATGCTACATTTGCACAATATGGTCAACAGCCGGAATACTTTTGGATAGAAACACTAAAGAGTAGCAATCATACTTTGGACCTCTTAGGCTGCGTTTACACAGGCAGCCCAATTCTTATATTTTTTTCACTAATTGGTCTTTTGACCAATCAGATCAGCTCTGAAAAATATCTGATGTGATTGGTCAAAAGACCAATTAATGGGGAAAAAAACGGACTTGGGTTGCCTGTGTAAATGCAGCGTTAGAGAGCCTGTCCAGTTGTACTGTTCAGTAGTGCTGAGTGGGGTTGGGAGGGAGGGGTGCAGAAGAGATATTACACTCAAAATAGATGTGTTAGACAGGAGGCTGGTGGGAGGAGCTAAAGGAGGATGGGCTCATTGTAATGGCTGGAATGGAATTAATGGAACGGTATCAAACATGTCAAACATGGAAATCACGTTTGACTCCATTCCATTAATTCCATTCCAGCCATTACAATGAGCCTGTCCTCCTATAGCTACTCCCACCAGCCTCCTCTGGTGGTAGATGGCATTGGCTGTATCACCTGGCCAGGACAAATGATTTGACATTGGGAAAGGCAGAGTGAGCGAAAGACTGGGAAGAAGGCGGGATGTGGAGGAGAGTGATATGTGTGTATCAAATTTCAAGGACCTGATTTTGCTCACCAAGCACCTCCCAATAGTGAAGCAACCTACAACACATCTCTGTAGTTAAAGGGAAATTCCATGGTAACGGAATTACGCTGCGATTTTTCACAGGAAAGAACTGTGCATCTTTGCATCTGCACAGTTTTTCCAGTAAATGTTGTTTTATTTGTATTTACTGTGCAGGGTTCTCCCAAAGAATGTAAGAGAGAAAGAAGAAAAAAAACAGTGCCTTCAGAAAGTATTCATACCCCTTGACTTGTTCCACATTTGATGTTACAGCCTGAATTCAAACTGGATTAAAGATATTATTATTTTTCACCGATCTACACACAATACCCCATAATGACAAAGTGAAAACATGTTTTAGCCAATTTTGCAAATTTATTGAAAATGAAATACATAAATATCTCATTTAAATAAGTATTCACACCTTTAGCGGCGATTACAGCTTTGAGTCGTCTTGGGTATGTCTGTATCAGCTATGCACATCTGAATTTGGGGATTTTCACCCATTCTTCCTTGCAGATTTTCTCAAGTTCTGTTAAATTAGATGGGGAGTGGCGTTGAACAGCAATCTTCAAGTCTTTCCACAGATTTTCAATGGGATTCAAGCATTCCAGCGTTGCTTTGGCTGTATGTTTGGGGTCATTGTCCTGTTGGAACGTAAATCTTCGCCCCAGTCTAAGGTTGTTTGCACTCTGAAGCAGGTTCTCATCAAGGATGTGCCTGTATTTGGCTCCATTCATTGTTCCCTCTATCCTTATCAGTCTCCCAATCCCTGCCGCTGAAAAGCATTCCCATAGCATGATGCTGCCACCACCATGCTGCACAGTAGGGATGGTGTTAGACGGTTGATGTGCTGTGCCTGGTTTTCTTCAGACATAGCGCTTTGCATTCAGGCCAAATAGTAAACCACATAATCTGTTGCCTTATGCTATCAGTCTTTCACATGCATTTTTGCAAACTCCAGGCATGCTGTCATGTGCCTTTTCTCAGAAGTGGCTTCCGTCTGGCCACTTTCCCTTAAAGTGCTGTAGAGACTGTTGTCCTTCTGGCAGGTTCTCCCATCTCATCCAAGGAACTCTGTAGTTCTGTCAGAGTGGTCATTGGGTTCTTGGTCACCTCCCTGACCAAGGTCCTTCTTGCCCAGTTGCTCAGTTTGGTCAGACGGCCAGCTCTAGGCAGAGTCTGGATAGACCACTGTGCTCTTGGAAACTTTCAACACCACATTGTTTTATACCCTTCCACAGATATATGCCTCATCACAGTCTCAGAGATGTACGAACAGTTCCTTGGACTTCATGGGATAGTTTCAGCTCTGACATGCACTGTCAACTGTGGGACCTTATATTGACAGGTGTGTTTCTTTCTAAATCATGCCTTGAGCTAGCCTTGAGTCAGGCACATCTCCCGGCTATCTAAGTAATAATAAATAATAATAATATGCCATTTAGCAGACGCTTTTATCCAAAGCGACTTACAGTCATGCGTGCATACATATTTTTTGTGTATGGTTGGTCCCGGGGATCGAACCCACTACCTTGGCGTTACAAGCGCCGTGCTCTACCAGCTGAGCTACAGAGGACCACACCGGACGGGACCTCCTAGAGTCGACACGGAGCCCCGCCGATCCATCACGACTGGTCTGCCGACGTAATCGTCTGTGGTTTCAACAGGCTTCCCGTTGCGACGACCACGAAGATCCATCTGCTAGCCCCGGCCCGCTACCACGCAAATGACAGCCGTGCTTCCTGATCGCTGTGCTGTAGGACCAATTCGAACTGCTCTCGGACTCACATATTGCTGTTCACTGGACCTTATGATCACTCAGCTGATGCCTGCTGGACTGTTCCTTTACATGGTACCCTGTCCTGTTTATCTGTTTAGCCTCAGCCCAAACTTAATCGCCATTACCAGTTGTTGTCTTAGCTCTCTCTAATAACACCTGTGATTGCTTTATGCCTATCTCCCATGTCAATATGTCTTGCCTATTGCTCTTCCAGTTAGTTCTTATTATACAATTTCACTGTAGAACCCGAAGTCCCTCTCAAACTGCCTCAAATAGTTCCTTTGTTCCACCCCCCATACACGCCGAAACCGGCTTAATCGGTGCCTACAGTGATGCTATCTCTTTCATTGATACCCAACGCTTAGGTTTACCTCCACTGTACTCATATCCTTCCATATCCTTGTCTGTACATAATGCCCTGAATCTATTCTACAATGCCCAGAAATCTGCCCCCTTTATTCTCTGTACCCAACGCACTAGAAGACCAGTTTTTAAAGCCTTTAGTCGTATCCTTATTCTAGTCCTCCTCTGTTCCTCTGGTGATGTAGAGGATAACCCAGGCCCTGCAGCCCCCAGTATCACTCCTACTCCCCAGGAGCTATCATTTGTTGACTTCTGTAACCGTAAAAGCCTTGGTTTTCTGCACGTTAACATCAGAAGCCTACTTCCTAAGTTTGAGTTATTCACTGCGTTAGCACACTCCGCCAACCCTGATGTTCTAGCAGTGTCTGAATCCTGGCTTAGGAAGGCCACCAAAAATTCTGAAATTTCCATCCCTAACTACAACATTTTCCGTCTAGATAGAACTGCCAAAGGGGGTGGAGTTAGCCTGCAGAGCTCTACCATACTATCAAGGTCTGTGCCCAAACAGTTTGAGCTTCTACTTCTAAAAATCCACCTTTCCAGAAATAAGTCTCTCACTGGTGCCGCTTGCTACAGACCCTCCTCAGCCCCCAGCTGTGCCCTGGACACCATATGTGAATTGATTGCCCCCCATTTATCCTCAGAGTTCGTACTGCTTGGTGATCTAAATTGGGATATGCTTAACACCCCGGCCATCCTACAATCCAAACTAGATGCCCTCAATCTCACACAAATTATCAACGAACCTACCAGGTACAACCCTAAATCCGTAAACATGGGCAAGCTCATAGATATCATCCTGACTAACTTACCCTCTAAATACACCTCCGCTGTCTTCAACCAGGATCTCAGCGATCACTGCCTTATTGCCTGCGTCCGTAACGGGTCCGCGGTCAAACGACCACCCCTCATCACTGTCAAACGCTCCCTAAAACACTTTAGCGAGCAGGCCTTCCCTAATTGACCTGGCCCAGGTATCCTGGATGGATATCGATCTCATTCCGTCAGTAGAGGATGCATGGTTGTTCTTTAAAAGTAATTTCCTCTCAATCTTAAATAAACATGCCCCATTCAAAAATACAGAACTAAGAACAGATATAGCCCCTGGTTCTCCTCAGACTTGACTGCCCTTGACCAGCACAAAAAACATCCTGTGGCGTACTGCATTAGCATCGAATAGCCCCCGCGATATGCAACTTTTCAGGGAAGTTAGGAACCAATATACACAAGCAGTTAGGAAAGCAAAGGCTAGCTTTTTCAAACAGAAATCTGCATCCTGTAGCACTAACTCCAAAAAGTTTTGGGACACTGTAAAGTCCATGGAGAATAAGAGCACCTCCTCCCAGCTGCCCACTGCACTGAGGCTAGGAAACACTATCACCACCGATAAATCTACAATAATCGAGAATTTCAACAAGCATTTTGCTACGGCTGGCCATGCTTTCCACCTGGCTACCACTACCCCCGGCCACCAGCTCCCCCCGAAATTGTCGCAACCCCCTATTACTAGCCTGTTCAACCTCTCTTTCATAACGTCTGAGATCTCCAGAGATTGGAAAGCTGCCGCGGTCATCCCCCTCTTCAAAGGGGGTGATACTCTAGATCCAAACTGTTACAGACCTATATCCATCCTGCCCTGCCTTTTCGAACGTTTTTAAAAGCCAAGTTAACAGATCACCGACCATTTCGAATCCCACCGTACATTCTCCGCTATGCAATCCGGTTTCCGAGCTGGTCATAGGTGCACCTCAGCCACGCTCAAGGTCCATAACGATATTATAACCGCGATCGATAATAGACAGTACTGTGCAGCCGTCTTCATCGACCTGGTCAAGGCTTTCGACTCTGTCAACCACCCATTCTTATTGGCAGACTAAATAGCCTTGGTTTCTCAAATGACTGCCTCGCCTGGTTCACCAACTACTTCTCAGATAGACTTCAATGTGTCAAATCGGAGGGCCTGTTGTCTGGACCAACTGTGGGGGTGCCACAGGGTTCAATTCTTGGGCCGACTTTTTTCTCCGTGTATATCAATGATGTCGCTCTTGCTGCTGGTGACTCTCAGATCCACCTCTACGCAGACGACACCATTTTGTATACATCTGGCCCTTCATTGGACACTGTGTTAACAAACCTTCAAACGAGCTTCAATGCCATACAACACTCCTTCAGTAGCCTCCAACTGCTCTTAAACACTAGTAAAAATAAATGCATGCTCTTCAATCGAACGCTGCTGGCACCCGCCCACCCGACTAGAATCACTACTCTCGACGGGTCTGACGTAGAGTATGTGGACAACTACAAATACCTAGGTGTCTGGTTAGACTGTAACTCTCCTTCCAGACTCACATTAAGCATCTCCAATCCAAAGTTAAATCTAGAATCGGCTTCCTATTTCGCAACAAAGCCTCCTTCACTCATGCTGCCAAACACGCCCTCGTAAAACTGACTATCCTACCGATCCTTGACTTCGGCGATGTAATTTACAAAATAGCCTCCAACACTCTACTCAGCAAATTGGATGTAGTCTATCACAGTGCCATCCGTTTTGTCACCAAAGCCCCATATACTACCCACCATTGTGACCTGTACGCTCTTGTTTTGCTGGTCCTCACTACATATTAGTCGCCAAACCCACTGGCTCCAGGCCATCTATAAATCACTGCTAGGCAAATCCCTGCCTTATCTTAACTCATTGGTCACCATAGCAACACCCACCCATAGTATGCGCTCCAGCAGGTATATCTCACTGGTCATCCCCAAAGCCAACACCTCCTTTGGCCGCCATTCCTTCCAGTTCTCTTCTGCCAATAACTGGAACGAATTGCAAACATCTCTGAAGCTGGAGACTCTTATCTCCCTCACTAACTTTAAGCATCAGTTGTCAGAGCACCTTACCGATCACTGCACCTGTACACAGCCCATCTGAAATTAGCCCACCCAACTACCTCATCCCCATATTATTTATTTCGCTCATTTGCACCCCAGTATCTCTATTTGCACATCATCTCTTGCACATCTATCATTCCAGTGTTAATACTAATTGTAATTATTTTGCACTATGGCCTATTTATTGCCTTACCTCCATAACTTGCTACATTTGAACACACTGTATATATATTTTCTGTTGTATTTTTGACTTTATGTTTTGTTTTACCCCATATGTAACTCTGTGTTGTTGTTTTTGTCGCACTGCTTTGCTTTATCTTGGCCAGGTCGCAGTTGTAAATGAGAACTTGTTCTCAACTGGCTTACCTGGTTAAATAAAGGTTAAATAAAAATAAAAATAATTAACAAGCAGTTTTCGCCCACAGGGCTATGCTGACTGAATGCTTTTTGTTTGTCGCACCATTCTCAGTGAACCTTAGACTCTATCATGCATGAAAATCCCAGGAGGCCAGCCATTTCTGAGATACTGGACAATCGGACCACGCTCAAAGTCGCATAGGTCATCCTAGCGTTCAGTCGAACAGTAACTGGATACCTGTCTGCCTGCTTTATATAGCAGGCCACGTGACTCACTGTATGTAGGAGCGAACCCCATACAGTGGGGAGAATTTTATTGCATGACATAAGTATTTGATCACCTTCCAACCAGTAAGAATTCCGGCTCTCACAGACCTGTTAGTTTTTCTTTAAGAAGCCCTCCTGTTCTCCACTCATTACCTGTATTAACTGCACCTGTTTGAACTCGTTACCTGTATAAAAGACACCTGTCCACACACTCAATCAAACAGACTCCAACCTCTCCACAATGTCCAAGACCAGAGAGCTGTGTAAGGACATCAGGGATAAAATTGTAGACCTGCACAAGGCTGGGATGGGCTGCAGGACAATAGGCAAGCAGCTTGGTGAGAAGGCAACAACTGTTGGCGCAATTATTAGAAAATGGAAGAAGTTCAAGATGACGGTCAATCACCCTCGGTCTGGGGCTCCATGCAAGATCTCACCTCGTGGGGCATCAATGATCATGAGGAAGGTGAGGGATCAGCCCAGAACTACACGGCAGGACCTGGTCAATGACCTGAAGAGAGCTGGGACCACAGTCTCAAAGAAAACCATTAGTAACACACTACGCCGTCATGGATTTAAATCCTGCAGCGCACGCAAGGTCCCCCTGCTCAAGCCAGTGCATATCCAGGCCCGTCTGAAGTTTGCCAATGACCATCTGGATGATCCAGAGGAGGAATGGGAGAAGGTCATGTGGTCTGATGAGACAAAAATATAGCTTTTTTGGTCTAAACTCCACTCGCCGTGTTTGGAGGAAGAAGAAGGATGAGTACAACCCCAAGAACACCATCCCAACCGTGAAGCTTGGAGGTGGAAACATCATTCTTTGGGGATGCTTTTCTGCAAAGGGGACAGGACGACTGCACCGTATTGAGGGGAGAATGGATGGGGCCATGTATCGCGAGATCTTGGCCAACAACCTCCTTCCCTCAGTAAGAGCATTGAAGATGGGTCGTGGCTGGGTCTTCCAGCATGACAACGACCCGAAACACACAGCCAGGGCAACTAAGAAGTGGCTCCGTAAGAAGCATCTCAAGGTCTTGGAGTGGCCTAGCCAGTCTCCAGACCTGAACCCAATAGAAAATCTTTGGAGGGAGCTGAAAGTCCGTATTGCCCAGCGACAGCCCCGAAACCTGAAGGATCTGGAGAAGGTCTGTATGGAGGAGTGGGCCAAAATCCCTGCTGCAGTGTGTGCAAACCTGGTCAAGACCTACAGGAAACATATGATCTCTGTAATTGCAAACAAAGGTTTCTGTACCAAATATTAAGTTCTGCTTTTCTGATGTATCAAATACTTATGTCATGCAATAAAATGCAAATTAATTACTTACAAATCATACAATGTGATTTTCTGGATTTTTGTTTTAGATTCCGTCTCTCACAGTTGAAGTGTACCTATGATAAAAATTACAGACCTCTATATGCTTTGTAATTAGGAAAACCTGCAAAATCGGCAGTGTATCAAATACTTGTTCTCCCCACTGTATATATATATATATAATATTTTTTATTTTACTATATTTGTTATCATATAAGACGTTTGTTTGCTCTAGATTGCAGGGAATGGCAGTAACATGTGTTCAAAAATCTCTGAGTCCCCACCGGCTGTATGTACTCTGCAGCACCACCTTGTTAAAAAGTCCTGGGGAGAAACCCTGGTGTGTAAGTTGTTCAAAGTAGTCATTGTACATAATTGTTTTTTGCTTGCCATACAGTCTCTGCGTAATTCAGTGACTGTGGAATTGCCCTGTAGTGCAGCAGTAATTGTTGCTGAAGCAAAACAAGAGCTTGTGGAAGGTGAAAAAAAAAAGTGTCTATGCAGTAGCGCTATGTCGTATTGCTAATGTGATTGGACATTCATAACACATTTGACCTTTTTTTGTCATTTCATTGGAATATAATAACAGATGAAAATAAGCTTTCCAGTACAGTAGTTCAAACTGCACGCTTTTTGTATTGGTAAAGCTGGTGCTAGTTTTCAGCAAGATTTCGGCCTATTTGACTGAACCCTGTTTTCCCCTTCACCCCCTCCCAACAGGTATCCCTCTACTCTGCTTCCTGTTCCTCATCCCGCTCAACTTCCCCTGGTCCCAGATCAGTGTGACATGGCTGGGTGTGGTCCACTTCCTGGCCTGCCTGTCCCCCCAGCTGGGCTCTGTACTCTACCACCTCTTCATGAACCACGAGGGAGGAGAGCCCGTCTACCACACCCTCCTCACCCTCGACATGTGCGGCATCTGCATGATCAACACGCTGGGTAAGCATAGGGGCTTCTGGGTAGCAACTAAAAGCTCTCTGCTCTCATTGATTCTTTCATTCTCTCTCTCTACATTCTCTTATCTCCTTCTCTCCTTTCTCTTCCAGCATTTTGTTTTCTGTTTACACTGTCTGGCACACTCTTTTTGTGCAATCCATTTCATTTACATTTATGCAAATCATCTTGAGTATCCAATAACCAATGGGTCGTTCCAACAATTCGGTGCCTTTTGAGATGTGTAACTTGGTGGGGGAAAAAAGTTTGATTTCACACTTTGTCATGTATAACTTAATTTAAAAAAAACATTTTCTATCTCATAAAGAAATTACTATAAGTGCCTATTAAGTGCCAAATAAAGTATTATTATTATTAAACCTTTATTTTGACAGGGAAGTCATACTGAGACTAGGGTCTCGTTTTCAGATGAGCCCTGCATAAATACACCATTCATATACAGTACCAGTCAAAAGTTTCGATTTGTGGTTGTCGATACGATTCAAGGACGATATTGGTTCATTTAGAACGATACGATCCGAAACGATTCAGTGACTTGAAATCGATTCAGTAACCTTTTAGCCAAAAATTCAACCAGTGTGACTGAAATAAATACCTGGATACTGGACAGTGCAGGTGAAGTTTCCTAGATTCCTGTTTCTTGTAAGGACCGCAATGGTGGCTTGATAATTTCTCGCTCGTCGGCTTCTCCTCTGTCGTCCGCCATGCTATGTTTTGTTGTCTTTGCGCCTTTGCGCTGCTGCTGGCGCGGGGCGATGACGTCACGGATAGGCAGACTGAATCGAGTAATGTTTAAAGCCTTTATCATTAAAAGTGCTAAGAAAAAACATCCATATAAAGTCTGACGTGCTTAAATCCAATGGGTTATTTCCTAGTATCGATACAATCGATTTATTACATTTTAAAACGATGTTAGATTGATATATGTTGTCCAAAAGGCCAACTCGCCGAGCACTGATCGATGTAGTTGGATCATAGGAATATAAATCGATACGTCGATGTAGTAGATGGATCGTTACACCCCTAATAATTTTGTAAAGTATAAAAATGCGCTGCAATTTTTCAATAAAATAAACTGCTGTTCCAATTGCGTACACTGGATGGCGGAATAGCAATTGTGTTAAGCAAGCAAACTGTTTATACCGGGGCAGAGCAAGTAGGTCAAGCACGTGCAGCCAATGAGCTACTTTGTTTTGCCCGCGATATTTATTACGGCTTCTACTTTTAACATTATGTGCTTTGGCACCCTCATTGCCCCAATATGTCTCTGTCAAAAAAGAGAAAAGTGGACGCAGAGTGCAGAGTGTTCCAAGAAAAATTGTCATCCTATTTATTCACGGAATTGAATGGGAAAGCTGTATGTTTGGTGTGTTCAGAGCATGTTGCAGTGCTGAAAGAATATAACCTTCGTCGCCACTATGTGAGTCTTCATGCCGACAAATATGACAACTTTCAAGGACAGCGGAGATGAGAGAAGGTGAATGAACTGTTGGCGGGTCTGAAGAAACAGCAGTCTGTGTTTACTCACAGCCGAGACATCAGTGACGCTGCAGTGAAAGCTAGCTACCTCATTGCTAATGAAATCGCAGTGGCTTCAAAACCATTTAGTGAGGGTGAATTTGTAAAAACATGCATGATGAAGGCAGCGGAGATTGTGTGCCCTGAAAAGCGGCAGGCTTTTTGCAAATATCAGCCTGACAAGAAACACAGTTGCAGACAGGATTTCCGATCTTTCAGTGGATTTGGACAGCCAGTTGAAGCAAAAAGTAAAGTCATTTATTGCGTTTTCGGTTTGCAATTGATGAAAGCACGGACATTACAGATGTTGCACAACTGGCCATTTTCATCCGCTGGAGTTGATGACACATTGACCGTCACCGAGGAGTTCGTGGAGTTGGTGCCGATGACAGATACAACGACAGCAGCTGATATTTTTACCGCACTCGTCGGGCGCGCTGGACAGGGTCGGAGTGGACTGGTCCCGCGCTGTCAGCCTGGCTACAGATGGTGCGCCCTCAATGATCGGGAAAAAAGCAGGCGTTGTGACAAAGTTCAGAGAGAAAGTGCAATCTGCAAATGGAGGATGTGATTTTTTGACTTTTCACTGTATTTTGCACCAGGAGGCTTTGTGTTGCAAGTCATTAAAGATGGATAACGTCATGAAGGTGGTCATCCAAACTGTTAATTTCATCCGATCCAGAAGCCTGAATCACCGTCAGTTTGACAGCCTTCTCAGAGAGAAAGACCACATCTATGGCCTGCCATACCACACTGAGGTAAGATGGTTAAGCCGAGGTGCTGTGCTGAGGCGTTTCTTTGATTTACGAGAAGAAATTGAACAGTTCATGGAAGAAAAGGGCAAACCAGTGTTAGAATTTCATTCCGCAGAATGGATGCAGGACCTTGCATTTATGGTGGATGTTACAGAGCACCTGAATAACTTGAACAAACAGCTGCAAGGGCGCAACAAAGTTGTCACGCAGTATTATGACAGCATACGTTCTTTCAAGTTGAAGCTGTCATTGTGGGAGACGCAACTTGCCGGTGGTGATGCAGCTCACTTCCCCTGTCTGAAAAATGTGTGCCTGACCCAACATGTGGCAGACATGAAGCGGTTCAAAGATAAAATAATGGGACTGTTACGGGAGTTTGAGCAACGCTTTCAGATTTATGTTTATATGTTTTTATGTTGATGTGCTATTGTTTTTAATTGATTTTATTTTATTTGTATATTTAACCTATTCTTGACTCTGTGGTTCTTGCACTTGTTTGGGGAACAGGATTTCATTATTTTTATCTACATTTCTGCCTGAGAAATGACACCCTGATATAGTTCTGTGATCTGTGATATACTTCTGTGAATCACTGAGGCATTGTGTGTTTGTGTGTTCTTTGTCCTCAGAACTTTCAAATAACTTGAGGTGTTTTATGATTAATAGTGATGTTGTGCTTTTGGACACTGTCCTCAGGCTCCAGCTTTATGTTTATATGTTTTTATGTTGATGTGCTATTGTTTTTAATTGATTTTATTTTATTTGTATATTTAACCTATTCTTGACTCTGTGGTTCTTGCACTTGTTTGGGGAACAGGATTTCATTCTTTTTATCTACATTTCTGCCTGAGAAATGACACCCTGATATAGTTCTGTGATCTGTGAAACAGTTCTGTTAATCACTGAGGCATTGTGTGTTTGTGTGTTCTTTTTCTTTAGAATTTTCAAATAAACTTGACGTGTTTTATGATTAATAGTGATGTTGTGCTTGTACTATTTTGGACACACTGTCCTCAGCCTCCAGCTTTATGTTGTATGTTGATCGTATTAAAACAAAGAAAACAATCTGAAGTTGTTGTTTTTAAGTTATATATATACCATGATTTTTCCGGTCCGGCCCACTTGGGAATAGATTTTCCTCCATGTGGCCCCTGAGCTAAAATGAGTTTGACACCCCTGCTCTTGGCATTCTCTCAACCAGCTTCATGAGGAATGCTTTTCCAACAGTCTTGAAGGAGTTCCCACATATGCTGAGCACTTGTTGGCTGCTTTTCCTTCACTCTTTCCGGTCCAACTCATCCCAAACATCTCAATTGGGTTGAGGTCTGGTGATTGTGGAGGCCAGGTCATCTGATGCAGCACTCCATCACTCTCCTAATAGCCCTTATACAGCCAGGAGGTGTCCTGTTGAAAAACAAACAATAGTCCCACTAAGCCCAAACCAGATGGGATGGCGTATCACTGCAGAATGCTGTGGTAGCCATGCTGGTTAAGTGTGCCTTGAATTCTAAATAAATCACAGACAGTGTCACCAGCAAAGCACCCCCACACCATCACACCACCTCCTCCATGCTTCACGGTGTGAACCACACATGCAGAGATCATCCGTTCACCAACTCTGCGTCTCACAAAGACACGGCGGTTGGAACCAAAAATCTCAAATTTTGACTCATCAGACCAAACAAGATTTCCACCGGTCTAATGTCCATTGCTCGTGTTTCTGGGCCCAAGCAAGTCTCTTCTTCTTATTGGTGTCCTTCAGGAGTGGTTTCTTTGCAGCAATTCGACCATGAAGGTCTGATTCACGCAGTCTCCTCTGAACAGTTGATGTTGAGATGTGTCTGATGTCTCAAACGCATTAAGAAGGAAATACATTTCACAAATTAACTTTTAACAAGGCACACTTGTTAATTGAAATGCATTCCAGGTGAATGCCAAGAGTGTGCAAAGCTGTCTTCAAGGCAAAGGGTGGCTACTTTGAAGAATCTCAAATATAAAATATATTTTGATTTTGTTTAACACTTTTTTGGTTACTACATGATTCCATATGTGTTATTTCCTAGTTTTGATTTCTTCACTATTATTCTGCAATGTAGAAAATAGTAAAAATAAAGAAAAACCTTGAATGAGTAGGTGTGTCCAAACTTTTGACTGGTACTGTAGATATACAAAATTACAAAGCATATTAAGAAAAACAGACACATTTATCAACATGGAGGTCTCTGATAATTTCTCTGAACTGACCATGGGGGACCAGAACATCTCATTTCAGAGCTCTCTGCGAGTTGTTCCACATAAAGGGCGCAAAAAACTGAAAGCAGCTTTACCCAACTCTGTGGAGACTGAAGGGGCCTCCAGTGTTATCCAAGCCTGTGACCGGATTTGGTCATTTGTAAGTCTAAATTGAATTAATAATGATAGTAGATACATAGGAAGTTTCTGCATGAGTGTTTTGTAAATAAACACAAGAGAATGCTGCTCTCTCCTTACATACAAAGAGGCCCAACAGACTTTTTGATACAAAACACAATGGTGAGTTCTATAACCATCACCAGTAAGGGCACAATGGAAAAAAACATATAGTGGTTTAAGTGTAGATGCTGTTCCATGCATATAGATAATATCCCCATAATCTAAAATAGACATAAAAGTGGCCTGGACAATTTCCTTCCTATTAACAAAAGTCAGACATGCTTTGTTTCTGTAAAATAAACCAACCTTGAACTTCAACTTCTTCACCAGCAGTAACAGGGTTGACTGTAACAGGGGTGACAATTTCATCTTAAATCAGCCATAAATCCCTTTGTGACAGGGGAAATGGAAGCTTGTTGTGTGCAACAGGGAGGGGTAATTGAATGAAAGTTTAACAAAAACATTTTAATTGTTAAAACATTTCTAGCCTGTCTATATGGGTCACAGGGTTGACGTGTTATGCTCAACCCACTGTTTTACACCACAAAACACCAGAAAATGGCCAAAAAGAGTAGCACCAGCTCACCTTCTTTTCGACAATGATTTGATTATTAGATGTTTGATGTTTCTTTTGAAAAAAAATATTTAAAAAGGAATAGTTTCACCATCTTAAAACGAGAATTCAGTTCACGTAACAGGGTTGACCTTAAAATGAGGGACAGGTTTTTTTTCTTCCTTGAAATGAATCACTAATCACGTTAAATAAATAATAATCTTCAGAAATGACTTTGTCAAAGCAACAAAATAACTAGGGCTTTACAATTATAGTGAAAACTTTTAGATATTTTGGGGTTAAGTGGGTTGAAATCTTCCTGGAAGTCACAGAGGGTGCACGGAGGGACATGCTGAATTTTGGCACTTTAGCAAGTATTTTTTTCATGTAAAAAATATCATATTTATTGAATTCTCCATGTGGTTTATATTAAAGGGCACTTCATTGAATATAACAGGCTTAAAAAAAAATCTATATTGGTGCACAATTTCTACCTAAAATATCAATGGGACGCAAAAGGCACTAATTTCGTGGAACAACCCCAATACTGCATATGGTGCAAAGCCATAATGGAATCATAGTCAGTTGAGAGTCCATGATTCCACAAGGGAAGGGCTCCATGGCTGTGTTATTTGGCATGGGTGTAGGCTATATGTGAGAATGAGTAGCCTAAAGTTGAACTGCATTCAGTATAGTACATTATGGCTATAGAATACTGTGTGCATGATTCTCTGGGATGGGAATATCTGTTGTTGTGTAGTTTAATGACTGACTGCCTCTGACTTTGTGTGTTGTGTTTGCCTCAGGAGCGCTGCCCATCGTCTACAGCACCCTGCTGTGCTACCCCTTCACCCGCACAGTGGCTCTGGTCGTCTACATCCTGCTGTCCAGCTACGCCATCTACTCGGCCATCACGGCGCGGAGTAGCGTTCGGCGCATGAGGTCCTTCGCCTGGCAGGCCCTATTCCGCTTCTCCTTCTTCCTGCTGCGCTGGGTGGGCGTGGGTGGCGGCAGCCCCACCTCGCTGCAACACTTCCTCACCATGGACGCGCTGGCCGTACTGGGTGGGATCATCAACATCTCGCGCATCCCAGAGCGCTTCCGCCCGGGCCTCTTTGACTACTGGTGCAACAGCCACCAGATCATGCATGTGCTGGTGGTGGGCTCCATCCTCTACCTGCACTGGGGTGTGCTGGACGACCTGCTCTGGATCAACAGCCACCACTGTCCCTCAGACTGAGCCCCCCCTGCCTGGAGGAGGACCAGCGGGTAACAGGGTTTAGGACCTCGGGCTGTGTTCATGAAGACGTACATGGAAGGCCAGATAAAGTGTTTTACATAATAGGGATTGGTGCAGGCTTTGACACATGCACACCTAGCAAGAATGTTCATACTGTATCTGTGTCCACCTTACCATTATACATGCGTGGCTATCAATGTTAGGGAACACACACAAGGATTGGATATCGGCTCACTGGTCATTATGGATTGCAAATTCACACACAAACACACGGCAGAGGATCTGTGAATGTTACACACAAAGGAGATTAAGGATTTGATATCAGAAATACACACAGAAATGTCTACTAAAAACATCATGATTTGCAAGTGAAGTTACACTTGAGCAATAGTTGATTTGATATTGACTTATCCTCATGTGTCAATTACCATTTCAACCTATGGCTTTTATCAAAGTTGATCCGTCAATGATGCATTCATTTTTCTAGAGCAGACGGACCATTTGGTTAAATGATATCATATGCACTAAGCAGGAAGTCTCATTCTGAAGTATCTTTCAGATGTCATTCTATTGCAACCTATGCAGCACATAGCATATACACTTTAGAACAAACACACACCGCACACACACATACACACACACACACACACACTCACCGCGTAGCATGCATACATGCTAGTAATGCACAACTAATGCACAAAGCACTCCCAGACCTGTCACAAAGTCCTATGGAACTACTTGAGTTACTGTGTATTAGAGAGGATATTCTCCCTCTCATTATTTCTTCCATGTTTGTTTGTCTTTCTTCCTTCTCTCTTGCTTTGTCTGTGTCTGGCTTTGTCTGTCTGACTGTCTCTCTGTGGTCAGGTGGGGATGAACTGGGTATGGGTGAAGGGTATGGGTAACTGGGTATGGGTGAAGGGGTTCATTCCTTGGCTTGTTAGTGCTCATTTAGTTTGAAGTTTACCTCCCTTTTAGTGCAGTGCAGTCCACATAGCCTAAATGCTAGACTGAACTTGGATGCATTGTGGCATTGAAAATACAGCCATTTTGAATAGGGAGTCATGACAGATTATGCACATTTACAATTGCTGTTGTTGAGTTACATTAAGTTACTCTTTATTATTGGTTGACCTTAATTTTATGAGACAGTATGTGTTTTATTTATTCATCAATATCTGTATTTAAAGTGACATCCTCACATTGAACTGAGGAATTTTATTTTGTTTTGAATCAGGATTCGTCAATAAGAATTAGTTAATGACTATTTATTACGTTTAAAAAAAGTATTTTATTGTTGATTATTGTCATTTTAATGACATGTTTGGCACATACTGTAGTCAGTGAAAAGGGCACATACTATAGTCAGTGAAAAGGGCACATAACGTCTTAAATTACGCTTAAAATGAAGGTGCATAAAACACACCGTATGTCTCTTTTATAATACCTGAACTATAGTTACATGACTGTGCAGGATGGATCCTGTTGACTGAAAAGGGTAGTTCTGCCACCAAACAGATACCAAATGTTTATTACGCTACAGTATTAGAGAGCCAGTCTGTGATGATGTTTTTAAAATTAGAAAGCACTATTATTTGACTACTACAACCTAGTAGGGTTAGCTCCTGTAGTTCCTCTGAGAGGGTGGAAATGGCCGACAGCTAGGCGACTTTGTAGGCTTTTAACTGTCCAAGGCCAGATAATGATTTGGTATGATGCACTGCATTCTATGCCAAAGCTGGACATTATTACTACTTAACATAGCCCAGCTTGACTCTTTGCAATTTGTTACCCTTAGAGAGGTACAGTACTGTAGTAGCAAGCTGACCTGGGGCATATAGTATTTCATTAGGCAACTGCAACCAAGAATGAATGAACCCCTAACCCTCTCACCATTTTCAAAACCAGTAACCCTGAACAAACTATTTCTGATTACTCAGTTTTAAAGTAAAAACTTTAATTTTGTTGCCACTAGTTTCTGCACTGGCATTTGAGTTTATGCTCTGAAGAACAATACAATGTTTACTTTTATGTGTTTTAGAGATTTTGTTCAAAGATTGACTGTATGTGGAAGGTTGAGACCAAGCGTTTTTGTTTTTCAAATCTGCTTTGCTCTGAGGGACCTTTAACTAGTCCATGGGACGACTAAGTACAGTTGTGGCTAAAAGATTAATCCTGCATGTTTCTATGTAACATTGCACTTTTGTAACCTGGTGCACACACTCAAACGTACCCACACTAATTTCCACTTCATTCACAAGTTGCCAAATGAAATGTCGAGGGCCTCCGTTGTAGCACATACTTTGCTCACATTGAGTCAAGGGTGAGGGAGAATATCCCAGCCTCTCCCACACAGGCCTCAAGCTGCAACCTGACCCTTACTAGTGTTAGACCTTGGTTAGTTTCTCAGCCCCCTTATGAAACCACCCATGTCATGGTGAGTCCATTACAACCATGGCCCCTTGTATCGTCATAAGCTGAAATTGTATTACAGTGCACTGAATGAAACTGATTATTAATGCATGTTAGTAGCTCTCAAACGGAAACTCATTGTCTCATACGAGGAATTTAACTTAGTATTAGCCAAATGCTTGTGCATTGTAACATATAACACGTCATGTGTCAGTCACCCCAGCTAAGAGCTTCACATGCTGTCAGGGCAGTGGACCATGAGTGTTAAGAGAGGAACATACTACATACAGTATATACTAATACAGGAATATGAGGGACTAGAACAGAGGCAATACAACTATATCAAATAAACTGCACGGTTTATTTTTTTTCAAAAGGGCTTTGGATCAAAGTGAATACCAATAATGAAACTTATTTAAAGTCCATATAAATAATGTAAATGTATGTATGTAGATTATATATACATACAGTGTAAACAGTATATAACACTGATACTTTTTTTTATACATATATGTAAAGGAAAGAAAGCAGAAGTAGGGACCTGGAATTCAGTATGTATGTAACATCAGATAATGCTCTGTGTCCGAGTGAAAAGGGAAACAGGCTGAGGCGTGGTACTACTGTGTATTTAATATCAACGACATCCAAGCTATTTACTCAAATAAGTGAACCCAGATAAAACTGCAATTATTTTCAGTTATATTGTAGAGATGGGTAACTGTGTGGGTTTTTGAGAGACACAGGGTTTAAGAATGCTTTCGCTCAATTAAATGTAACCTCTTTTTTTGTTTTCTTTTTTTTATGACTGGAAAAGATGGGGAAGGTACAGGAGGGAGGGGCATGTGAATACCTCTGATTACAACTGGATATCTATGCATTATCAGATACAAATACATTTACACTGTCTGAAGTGGATGTGTGTTCAAATGGGATGTTTCTCAACTGTCACAAAGAACAAAAAGGGCCAGTTAGCTCTCTACTCAAAGGGACTCCACCACTCCACCAGCCTGGGTTCTCCACTTCTCAGGGTGCCATAGCCGTAGTTGTTACATTGAGGCCAGGGGGTTCCTCTCTGAAACGTGGCTTTTAGAGCCACACACCACGGAGACCACTGTGAGGGACTCCTGAACGGGACAGGGATAGGGGTCTGAGGGAAGGTAAGAGTCAGCAGTAGTAGTAGAAGTAGTGATTATTTAGGGGTTCTTGGGGTGGGCTCTGATAAAAAGGTGAAAGTATTTAAAGAGTGGTTGGGCAAAGAGGAAGAGTGTGGAACAGGGTGAGATGGATTCAGAGGAAGGGGAGGGAAGACTGTGGAACAGGGTAAGATGGATTCAGAGGGAGGGGAGGGAAGACTGAGGAACAGGGTAAGATGGATTCAGAGGAAGGGGAGGGAAGACTGTGGTGGGAGAATGAACTGAAAACCATTTTTCAGAGATGGAACCAGGCCACCCAACGGTACCATTTTTCAGAGATGGAACCAGGCCACCCAACGGTACCATTTTTCAGAGATGGAACCAGGCCATCCAACGGTACCATTTTTCAGAGATGGAACCAGGCCATCCAACGGTACCATTTTTCAGAGATGGAACCAGGCCATCCAACGGTACCATTTTTCAGAGATGGAACCAGGCCAGCCAACGGTCATTGTTTTAGTCTGTATATTCTGCTATTCTATGATGATGATGATGACCTGATGTGTGAAAACACTAACAAAATGGAACATGTTTGTTTTTTTTGTACACAGGTGCCACAGCTAGCCTGTTTCTGACTATTTATAAAGGATGAACTGTCTACACTATTGTTATATGATTATGATAATGATGATACTTTAATAATATTATTATTATTAATAAAATTATTCTGTGGAGGGTTGGTACTCATTATGATACGTCTGTACAGATGATGGAATGCCCTTTTCCTCTTGATGAAGGGAGCTTTCTTGAGGGTCTGTCTGTCTCTCTGTCCTTGTCTTCGGTCTGTCTTGGTTTATGTAAAAGAAATGAATGGCTGTTCATTTGGCCCCATCTGGTGGACATAACTGTGTAATGTTGCAGTCCATTGCAGGCATCTAATTGTATCATAGAAAGGCTCACCGCCAACCGTTCTGTGTCTGGCACAGGAAGCCCAATTCTGATATTTTTTTCACTAATCTTTTGACCAATCAGATCAGCTCTGAAAAAGATCTGATGTGAAAAGACCTGATGTGACATACTTACTACTAATCCCCGTGCTAGGAGTGACCAAACCCTGCATGTTCAGGGTTGCACAAACCAGTTATGTATGTATATTATGGACCTTGTATGTTTGAATATATGAGCTGTTTTAAGATCTCATACTTCATGTATGAAATCTGTGTTTTAATGTGTTGTTGTGTTTTGTCTGTCCTGCTTCATGTCTGGGTGCAAGTTGCATCCTAATGTGCCTCATCGACCCGCCTGTGTTCTTCTCACCAACACTTCTGTTAATTTATGGCTATCTTGTATCTCCCTGTGTCTAGTCTCTGTATATGTGTCCATCTGTAGTGTCTTGCATTATACAGACAGGCCCTCCCACTCCTCAGTCTCCAGCAACGATTGTGCAATAAACTGAAGTCTATATTTTTAAACCTGCCTCTGGCCTTCCATTCTGTGTTTTGTCTCTACTGTTCTGTTCTCTTGCTTGTTTTATTGGAGATGTTTTCAGGGGGGTTGAGGGAGCAGGGTTTGGTTAAAGGATGCATGCATGTGTCTTTAAACAGCCAATCTGTGCCATGTCATTCTCTGTTTGACTTCATCCTGTTATCCATACATTGTGCACAGGGGTTAAATGTGATTAAGTGTGATTTTGTAGGTGATTGTCCTGTACACAGCAGCACCCTCTTTGCGCATATTTATATCCCACAGTCAACAGTCCCCACTGGAAGTGGGCAACTACAGTATGGTAGATACTAAGAGGGATGCTTGGGACGACCTAACCCGAGTATTCATTGTTCTTTAGAGCACTCTGGAGACTCTGTTCCGGTGACATTACGATGCTTATCTTCATATTTTTAACTTAATTTAAATAAAATGGAATCAAATCAAAGTAATACAGCCTGATAAAGTATTACACATATGCTTTGATGATTTGATTAGCCTCATTAATTAGGCCCACTTTGGTCTACATTGCAACAACTTAATCTAATCTCTTCTTGACGTCTGTCATTCAAATGTTTCAACCCCAGCAAGTAGGAAGACAGAACGAGACACCTCCCATTTCCACCTTCATCTAAAACTCTCACTTCCTCCATCACATAAAGAGATCTACCCTAGACTACCGGCTCTTACTCCTCTCTCTGACGACACAGCAGAACCAAGCAGGGAGCCTGACTGAGCAGAACATTTCCCCATCACTAAAACAGGTAGGCCTGCTTTCAACATCCTTCTCCTTCTAATCTCACACCCACCATGTGACTGATAGTCCATAATTGCTGTTACTTTATATGATCATGCACAGCAGTCTTAACTGTAGGCCTACACACACACGCACACCATTATTGACATGTACTCAGGTCCTGGTCCTTTATAACATTAAGGCACACTCTGCAAAGGCTTGTTGCGTTAGATTAATGTCTACCAAAGGGGTCTTGTGATGCAAAAATGCTACAAGAACAATGAAGCCTAAGTCTTTAGCCAAGGGATCCAGAGTCAATGCTAAGGCGCAGCTTCAGATTTGAGGAAGTAAGGTCTGCAAATGGAGGTAAATTCTATGCTCGCTCTTTTAGAGTTGACATTTTACAGCATAAATGTATGGGCTGTAGGCCAGGACTGAGTCATTGTGTGCACTAATATTCTTATTGATAAATCTGAAACCTGTGAAATGTAGCCTATGCATTGAACATGAGTGCTATCCACTGACAGTAATGCATGACATACCCTACAAACCCTAAATTGGACGACAATATTTCAACCAGTTGCATTCTCTTTGGGTATAGCTCACAAAAATATCATATCATATACGTATCTGCCAACTGCTTAATGTGTGAAAAAGGAGCATTAGAGAGGGATGAAGACAGCATGAGTGTGAATGAGTGTGAATGAGTTTGAATGAGACGGAGAGAAAGATGGTCTGTGGTTTTGTTGTTTGTTCTGCAGGATGTGGTCTAACTGTTGCTGTAGGTTCCTAGTTCACATGATTTCCACAGAGCAGTGGAGTATGCCTTTCAGTTTGCCTCTTTAGTCCCATTTGCTCATATTTCCTTCAATTCTCCATCTTGTCTCGCTCTCTGTGTGGGTTCATCCTTATGACTAGATGTGAGTTAAAGTGTTGCACAGAGCCACAAGTGTACCTCAGATAATAAAGACAAAAATAAACAGCTGCAGACTGGAGGAAGTAGTTGTGCAAGTTTTTAATTCCCCTTTTCGCTGCTTTTCCTGTATTGTCTTTCCTTCCTGTAGCTTTGCGTCTGTATGTTTCTGTCCTCACTATGTGTTTGTCTTGTGGTCTAACTAGGGAGTGGGTCAGTGATGCTCATATTCTTAATACATTTTGTGGCATCTAAGGTCACAGTATTCAAATCCCTGCATTGCTCTTCATATCCTGTCAAATGTTTCTACTTGCATTTGTGTATTATTTATGCAAATGATGAGCGGTTCCATTTATTTCACAGATTACTGGTTTTCTTCTACAGTGAGGGAAAAAAGTATTTGATCCTCTGCTGATTTTGTACGTTTGCCCACTGACAAAGACATGATCAGTCTATAATTTTAATGGTAGGTTTATTTGAACAGTGAGAGACAGAATAACAACAAAGAAATCCAGAAAAACGCATGTCAAAAATGTTATAAATTGATTTGCATTTGAATGAGGGAAATAAGTATTTGACCCCTCTGCAAAACATGACTTAGTACTTGGTGGCAAAACCCTTGTTGGCAATCACAGAGGTCAGACGTTTCTTGTAATTGGCCACCAGGTTTGCACACATCTCAGGAGGGATTTTGTTCCACTCCTCTTTGCAGATCTTCTCCAAGTAATTAAGGTTTCGAGGCTGACGTTTGGCAACTCGAACCTTCAGCTCCCTCCACAGATTTTCTATGCGATTAAGGTCTGGAGACTGGCTAGGCCACTCCAGGACCTTAATGTGCTTCTTCTTGAGCCACTCCTTTGTTGCCTTGGCCATGTGTTTTGGGGTCATTGTCATGCTGGAATACCCATCCACGACCCATTTTCAATGCCCTGGCTGAGGGAAGGAGGTTCTCACCCAAGATTTGACGGTATATGGCCCCGTCCATCGTCCCTTTGATGCGGTGAAGTTGTCCTGTCCCCTTAACAGAAAAACACCCCCAAAGCATAATGTTTCCACCTCCATGTTTGACGGTGGGGATGGTGTTCTTGGGGTCATAGGCAGCATTCCTCCTCCTCCAAACACGGCGATTTGAGTTGATGCCAAAGAGCTCCATTTTGGTCTCATCTGACCACAACACTTTCACCCAGTTCTCCTCTGAATCATTCAGATGTTCATTGGCAAACTTCAGACGGCCCTGTATATGTGCTTTCTTGAGCAGGTGGACCTTGCTGGCGCTGCAGGATTTCAGTCCTTCACGGCGTAGTGTGTTACCAATTGTTTTCTTGGTGACTATGGTCCCAGCTGCCTTGAGATCATTGACAAGATCCTCCCGTGTAGTTCTGGGCTGATTCCTCACCGTTCTCATGATCATTGCAACTCTACGAGGTGAGATCTTGCATGGAGCCCCAGGCCGAGGGAGATTGACAGGTCTTTTGTGTTTCTTCCATTTGCGACTAATCGCACCAACTGTTGTCACCTTCTCACCAAGCTGCTTGGCGATGGTCTTGTAGCCCATTCCAGCCTTGTGTAGGTCTACAATCTTGTCCCTGACATCCTTGGAGAGTTCTTTGGTCTTGGCCATGGTGGAGAATTTGGAATCTGATTGATTGATTGCTTCTGTGGACAGGTGTCTTTTATACAGGTAACAAGCTGAGATTAGGAGCACTCCCTTTAAGAGTGTGCTCCTAATCTCAGCCCGTTACCAGTATAAAAGACACCTGGGAGACAGAAATCTTTCTGATTGAGAGGGGGTCAAAAACTTATTTCCCTCATTAAAATGCAAATCAAATTTTTTGACATGCGTTTTTCTGGATTTTGTTGTTGTTATTCTGTCTCTCACAGTTCAAATAAACCTACCATTAAAATTATAGACTGATCATTTCTTTGTCAGTGGGCAAACGTACAAAATCAGCAGGGGATCAAATACTATTTTTCCATCACTGTATACACATCTCTCTCACGCTCTCTCTCTCTTTTTCTCTTTCTTTCTTTCTTTCTTTCTTTCTTTCTTTCTTTCTTTCTTTCTTTCTTTCTTTCTTTCTTTCTTTCTTTCTTTCTTTCTTTCTCTCTCTCTCTCTCTCTCTCTCTCTCTCTCTCTCTCTCTGTCTCTCTCTCTCTCTCTCTCTCTCTCTCTCTCTCTCTCTCTCTCTCTCTCTCTCTCTCTCTCTCTCTCTCTCTCTCTCTGTCTCTCTCTCTCTCTCGGTCTCTCTCTCTCTCTCTCTCTCTCTCTCTCTCTCTCTCTCTCTCTCTCTCTCTCTCTCTCTCTCTCTCCTCTCTCTCTCTCTCTCTCTCTCTCTCTCTCTCTCTCTCTCTCTCTCTCTCTCTCTCTCTCTCTCTCTCTCTCTCTCTCTCTCTCTCTCTCTCTCTCTCTCTCTCTCTCTCTCTCTCTCTCTCTCTCTCTCTCTCTCTCTCTGTCTCTCTCTCTCTCTCTGTCCATGTAAATGTTGTATGGCATCATACGCGACACCTCCTTTTATAGGGGTGCCGGGTTAGAGCTCACTGGCTACAGTAGCAGTCTGCATATTCTTAAATATAATACCCACCTGATTACTCTACCACAGTGCATTAAAAACTCTGTCCCTCTTCCTTTTTTTTCTTATCTCTCCCCTTAATTCTCTGACACTACCCCCCCACCACCACTCTATCCCTGTCCTCATCTCTCCCCTCTCAGGCCACCATGTCCAGGAAGGTAGTCAGGGCCAGTAAGTTCCGTCACGTCTTCGGCCAGGGGGTGAAGGCTGACCAGTGCTACGATGACATCCGCATCTCCCAGATGACCTGGGACAGCAACTTCTGCTCCGTTAACCCCAAGTTTGTGGCCATGATTGTGGATGCCAGCGGAGGAGGGGCCTTCCTAGTGCTGCCTCTGAACAAGGTGGGCATGAGCAGAGATACAGAGGTCAAAGTGAATGCCTTAAGTGAAGTTAGACGTTTTCAGGCCTCAAAAGTGGTCTAACGTCCATTTCCCTCTCTGTCTGTTGTGTAGATCTATCCATATGCCTCAGTTTCAAATCTTTGAAAATGTCACCTTCATTCATGCCTAGGTTTGCCCAACTACGCTATAATTTTGATGAAAATGTTAATTGGCGTGTCGTTTGTACAGTGTTTTTTGAACATTTGAATTTTGAATATTGCAAGGCGTCATCACACATTGGGCTGAATAAGGAAGTTTGGGGCAGAGTTTCGGTTCTACACGTTACTCGCTCTCTCTGTGCTGTTGCTAGTTTTTCACCATATTTGGAGCGCTTCAGTGAAACACAGTCTTGACAGGATGTGGCTAGGGCGCAGTATAGTGCAGCTGCATATACAGTCAGGTCCAAAGTTATTAGCACACTTGATAAAGATGAGCAAAAAAGACTGTATAAAATAAATAATACACATACTGAGCTATTTACTGAGCTAGAGTTATATTGTCATGCCATCTGACTATAGCACTGTCTGGAGTTTGATCAACGGTATTGGATTGGAACCGGTGCTATGGTCAGATAACATGAAAATATGCACACCAGTGGTGGGTTTGACATTGAAAAACAGAAGCATATGTGGGATGCAGGTACAGTATCAGCATGGGACGAATGTGCTGCAATATCAACAACAAACACATACACTACATTACCAAAAGTATGTGGACACCTGCTTGTCGAACATTTCATTCCAAAATCATGGGCATTAATATGGAGTTGGTCCCCCCTTTGCTGCTATAACAGCCTCCACTCTTCTGGGAAGGCTTTCCACTAGATGTTGGAACATTGCTGCGGGGACTTGCTTCCATTCAGCCACAAGAGCATTAGTGAGGTTGGGCACTGATGTTGGGCGATTAGGCCTGGCTCCCAGTCGGCGTTCCATTTCATCCCAAAGGAGTTAGATGGGGTTGAGGTCAAGGCTCTGTGCAGGCCAGTTAAGTTCTTCCACACAGATCTCGACAAACCTTTCTGTGTGGACCTCGCTTTGTGCACGGGGGCATTGTCATGCTGAAACAGGAAAGGGCCACAAAGTTGGAAGCACAGAATCATCTAGAATGTCATTGTATGCTGTAGCATTAAGATTTCCCTTCATTGGAACTAATGGGCCTAGCCCGAACCATGAAAAACAGCCCCAGACCATTATTCCTCCTCCACCAAACTTTACAGTTGACACTATGCATTGGGGCAGGTAGCGTTCTCCTGGCAGCCGCCAAACCCAGATTCGTCCATCGGACTGCCAGATGGTGAAGCGTGATTCATCACTCCAGAGAACACGTTTTCACTGCTCCAGAGACCAATGGCGGCGAGCTTTACACCACTCCAGCCGACGCTTGGCATTGCGCATGGTGATGTGCGGCTGGTCGGCCATGGAAACCTATTTCATGAAACTCCCGACGAACATTTCTTGTGCTGATGTTGCTTCCAGAGGCAGTTTGGAACTCAGTAGTGAGTGTTGCAACCGAGGAAAAACTATTTTTACACGCTACATGCTTCAGCACTCGGCAGTCCCGTTCTGTGAGCTTGTGTGGCCTACCACATCGCGGCTGAGCCGTTGTTGCTCCTAGACGTTTCCATTTCACAATAATAGCACATACAGTTGACCGGGGCAGCTCTAGCAGGGCAGAAATTTGGCGAACTGACTTGTTGGAAAGGTGGCATCCTATGACAGTGCCATGTTGAAAGTCACTGAGCTCTTCAGTAAGGCCATTCTATTGCCAATGTTTGTTTATGGAGATTGCATGGCTGTGTGCTTGATTTTATACACCTGTCAGCAACGGGTGTGGCTTAAATAGCCGAATCCACTAATTTGAAGGGGTGTCCACATACTTTTGTATATATAGTGAATATAATGATTTTATAGTGGTCACTATCTAGATTGATTTTGAATACTTTATGGGATATTGAAGCATAAAGGTGTAATTGAAAGACTGACATTAAGTGTATGCATATTCATATATAGAACAGATAGATATAACATAATTTTGTCTCATCTTCATGGGTAGACGCCATTGCATCACTGTTTGTCTGCCTCTTGGACTTTCCTGTAACAGGGACAAATAATAGTCCTGTCAACCCAAATTCACAGTGCATTTAAGGCCTAATGAAGGAAGCCATTGTTCTCCAATGAACGATAATTTGATTTAAAGGTAGACAGCAAAATGATATTGAGATGAGTGAGATGCAAGACTTCGCTCTCACACAGTCACACAAAGTATCTGCGCATACGCACGGTTTCGCTTCACGCTCTTACATCGTGGGAGCCACGGGACCAAAACAGCTGAGAAGTTGAGCCTCGCGCTTCAACGCTCTTAGTTGTTGTGGAAATTGACCCACTATGCTGTTTACTTTCTGCATCTACGTCATATTGCTGAGTCTACCTTTCAGCATCTTTGATTTATATGTTGGAGAAGTTTATTTTTCTGTCACTTAACTACTTTGGCAACCTATTGTATAGTTATTACTACAGCAATATAACCTGTATTTGGTAACTGTATTATTGAAACAGTGAGTGACTAAGAGGTTTTCGGCAGCGGATTGTTAATGTACAATGAAGGCAGGGACATTAGGAGAAAGATTTGAATTAAGTTTGAAATAAAACATTATGCCACTTCATATTCAAATTAAGGCATGTATTGTACATCCTTAGTACATTATTGAATGTAGATGGTTTTGTTTTGGTACCGTGAATGGTGGGCGAGGGCCAACGTGACAGAGTGAGCCAACAATCCAGATCCTGTGTGTGTGTATGTGTGTGTTCCCCCAGGGCCATGGGAACCCTGCAGCCTGCTAGTGCTCTCCTAGCAGAGTTCTCTGCTCTCTAAGGCTAATTTGAGGCATAGCTATAAAATTGGCATCAGCTGACTGAGTTCCTCTCGTCTGAACCCTCTCTAGGTCTCTCTCTTGCCAAAACCACAGTGGTAGCAACGCTCTACATCTCCATGTGTTCTTACTGCATACTGTATTATTTGTCTCCTGTTTGAGCCATCAGCTTGAGCCATCTCCTGTTGAGCCATCAGCTTGAGCCATCTCCTGTTGAGCCATCAGCTTGTGTGTGTGTGTGTGTTTGTGTGTGTGTGTGTGTTTGTGTGTGTGTGTGTGTGTGTTTATTTGTGTCATAGTAACTCATCTTTTTCCTTTGTGTCTCCCTGTAGACGGGTCGTATTGACATGTCCCAGCCCACAGTCTGTGGACACACAGGCCCAGTGCTGGATATTGAGTTCTGTCCCCACAACGACAACATCATTGCCAGTGGCTCAGAGGACTGCAGTGTCATGGTAAGTAGAGGTCACAACCTTTCACTGGCCATAATGTTGAGCTTGTTAAGTAGAATCATATTATGGACGCACATACTGTAAGGACACTGTGGCCTATGTGTTGATTGAATATGTCCTTGTGTTATCCAGTTGACCAGTGTTCTGTATCTATGTACTGTGTTAACTCAGTGTAATAATATACCCTCCTCTTCCTCTACCATCGTTCAGATTTGGGAGATCCCGGACGGTGGCCTGGTCACGCCCCTGAAGGACCCCGTGGTGAAGCTGGAGGGGCACTCCAAACGCGTGGGCATCCTCAGTTGGCACCCCACTGCCCACAACGTGCTCATGAGCGCAGGTATAGCAGTGCTCTGATGCATCGCCTCAGAATACACGTGCCTCTTTAGCTATAAACATAAGTGGAGTAGCACTGCATGGCCTAACTGCCTGTTCCTCCGTCTCTCTCTCCCCTGGCTGCCAGGCTGTGACAACGTGGTGATCCTGTGGAACGTGGCGTGTGGCGAAGCCGTGGTGAGGATCGACTCGGTCCACCCTGACCTCATCTACAGTGCCTGCTGGAACAGGGACGGCTCCCAGATCCTCACCTCCTGCAAGGACAAGACCCTACGTGTGATGGACCCCCGCAAGGGCACTGTCATTGCCGTGAGTGCCCCCCTCCCTGCCCCCCTCAATACCACAGGAGAACCAACCACCCTGGAGAGTCAGATGCACCTAGCTACTAGGTTTAATGTCATAGATATAAATAGAATCATAGTCAGTGATTAGTTCATATAGTTCCCTTCACGCGTCTTTGATAGATGAACCTCCTTCCTTGAGTGTCTCTCTTTCCCTGAGTCTGTATCTCTCTCTCTCTGCCTCTCTGTCTCTCTCAGGAGAAGGAGAAGACCCACGAAGGCTCCAGGCCTGTCAAGGCTGTGTTTGTGTCCGATGGGAAGATCCTGAGTACAGGCTTCAGTCGCATGAGTGAGAGGCAGGTGGCACTTTGGGACCCAGTGAGTATTATTAGACAATTATGAACTTCTTATAAAGGCTTATGAATGGTGTCTTAAGAACCGACATGACCTGTATGTGTTTGACAGAATAGCTTTGGGGAGCCGCTCACCCTGCAGGAGTTGGACACCAGCAGTGGCGTCCTTTTGCCCTTCTTTGACCCCGACACTGGCATCGTCTACCTCTGTGGCAAGGTTAGAGTTGATCACACGCACACGCACGCACGCAAACACACACACACATCACAGGAGGCTGCTGAGGGGAGAACGGCTCAAAATAATGGCCGGAACGGAGCTAATGGAATGGCATCAAACACATGGAAACCATGGAAACCATGTGTTTGATGTGTTTGATAACATTCCACTAATTCCGCTCCAGCCATTACCACGAGCCCTCCAACCTCCTGTGACACACACACTATGGTTTACTAACCATTCATTTCCCTGTCTCAGGGTGACAGCAGTATCCGGTACTTTGAGGTGACGGATGAGGCTCCTTATGTTCACTACCTGTCCATGTATAGCAGTAAGGAGAGTCAGAAGGGCATGGGCTACATGCCCAAGAGGGGCCTGGAGGTCAACAAGTGCGAAATCGCCAGGTAACCACACAGAGTCATGGACATTTTCACTCGCCAATATACACACACATACACACAAGCGCTGCTTGTAAAATGGGAACGTATGT
The DNA here is from genome assembly GCF_020615455.1 of Coregonus clupeaformis. Taxonomy (NCBI): domain Eukaryota; kingdom Metazoa; phylum Chordata; class Actinopteri; order Salmoniformes; family Salmonidae; genus Coregonus; species Coregonus clupeaformis. Next base: position 647,216 of record NW_025533567.1, on the reverse strand, counting down.
TGTTTTATTCGCCCTCCACCAGGTTTTACAAGCTCCATGAGAGGAAGTGCGAGCCCGTTGTCATGACGGTGCCCCGCAAGGTAAATACATTTTAAAAAATTACTATAACTCAAAGCATGTGTGATTCTTCAATATCTCACTTTCCCTTTCTCTCTGTCTCTATCGCTCTCTCTTCAGTCTGACCTGTTTCAGGAGGATTTGTACCCAGACACCATGGGTCCAGAGCCGTCTGTGGAGGCCACTGAGTGGTTTGAAGGCAAAGAGGGCCAACCTATCCTGATCTCCTTGAAGGAAGGTTTTGCGACAACCACCAAAAACAAAGAGTTCAAAGTTCACAAAAGTCTTCTGAAGACCACATCAGCTACCGTGGGGCATCAGCACGATATCAGTGGGGTAAGGACATGGCTGCATCTACCTACATGCTTTGATATATCTGTGAATAGATACTGTATTTTAGATATGGCTTCCTCTTTTGCACAGTTGACCAAGAATCCCCCCTCCCCTTCTCCCTCTCTTTCTCTTTCTCTCTCTCTTTTTCTCTCTCTCTTTTTCTCTCTCTCAGGAGGTACATGCCTTGCAGAAGGAGGTGAAGACTCTGAAGGAAAGAGTAGAGGAGCTGACCAAGCGTGTGAGCGAACTAGAGAGCAAGAATTGAAATAGAGCGGTTGGGTTAGAGAGGGAGCTGATGGAGAGAGAGAAATGAGCAGGAGGTGTAAAGAGGAGGAGAAGATAAAGAGGAGAGGAAAGTGAAATAGTTTGAAATAGTTGGGGATGTTTGAAGGAAAGATGGTTAAAGGGAGAGTTGGAGACAGGATCCATCAATATCAGGAGCCCAATATCTTTTGGGCTCGAAGCTTGAATTAGTTTTTTGTGTGAATTTGAATTTGTGTGAATTATCACATTTATAGAGACTTGTTTTTAATATATGCTCTTACATAGTTGGAAATAAAAGTCCTCAATATTTTCAAAATATTTAAACTTGTTTTGCTTTTGTTAACATTTCCAAATGCCATCTAAAGGATGGCACACCTGAAGGAGATGACAATCATTTGTATTGCAACAGAATAAAATAAAAACATGTATTTATTATTTGATACACAAAAGTAAAAGACAAGCTGATTTACATAAGTAAAAAAATTGTGATCTCATGGACCTGAATTATATATACAGTCATTTGACTATACCTGTATTTTGAAATGCATGAACACTTGAGTCCCTCACCTTGCTCTCTGTTGTTCGTTCATGGCATTATAGAAACCCGTCACCCAGCATAAAAAAACTAAACGAGATAACACATTACAACAGGGGTGTCAAACTCATTTTGCCCTGGGGGCCGCATTTGGTCTTCAACGAGGTACGGAGGGCCACATTGAAAATTGGTCCATCGTTTTTGGAATTTCCGGTGCTCCCTGACTGTCTAACTTTCATTTCGGTGATTATTAGCGAGCTGGACACAGGTAAGAAACTGTATGAATGTAGGTACATGTACATGATCATTTCTACAATTTCTATTTGGTTTTAGTAATTTTATAGTATATTGAGTTAAAAGAAACATAGGACCACCCTCCCTTTTCTTGTTTCCATTCTGTCTGACCCATTTCCTTTCCATCAAACTATCTCTATACTCACATACAAACATACAGAGGTGTACTACATGCTCTACACGTAGTTCTTGTTGGTGGCGGGGGCTGAGGCGCTGTTGCTGTAGTACTTAGCGGTTCCTCCCGAGCTGCCAGATTTGGCTCTGCTGAAGCACATGAGCAGGCCTCCAGCCAGAATCAGCAGCACCCCAGCAGCCCAGCCAATAAAGATACAGGTTCCCAGCTCCATCTTCTGGGCCACAAGGGGGTTGTAGAAGTTGCTGATGACTTTGTGGGCCGACCAGCTGACGGGGATGATGAGGAGGAGGCCAGACACCAACAGGGCGATCCCGGCCACAAGGCTGATCTTGGGCTTGATGTCCTCGTTCTCCACGCAGGTGGTGAAGTCGGCGCCGGCGAACAGGATGAGGATGGCCAGGGAGGTGACCATGCAGCTGATGATGGTCATGGCGCGGGCCGCCTGCAGGTCAGATGGCAGGACCAGCAAGGACTCGTAGCTCTTACACTGCTGCTGGCCCGTACTCTGCACCACACAGTTCATCCACAGGCCCTCTTCAGTTTCCTACACACAGAGACAAATAGTTACAGTAATACACACACCATTCATTCATTACAGTTTATTTTACTTCAGCATATTGCATCCATTCTACATTTTTCGAGTTTTTAGTCATTTGAGTCAATATAATGTTAGAAAGTATTTTGCGGTTTAAAATGTAAACCACATAGGTCTAATAAAACAGTTGATCTGCTCAGTACCTGTGCCGTTACGATGTTCTGTCCTGTAAATGATGACACTCTCCACCTAGGGATGGCACAGCACACAATGCCCCCGATCAGGCCCAAGACCCCAAGGGCCACACATACAATCTGTACCCCAGCAGATCCCATCCTGGAAGAGATAGAGAGAGAGAGAGAGGGGGGGGGGAAACAAAACAGTTCACATTCTGGTATAAAAAGGAAGTGTGGTTGCTTTAAATGTAGAGATGGAATTACATGGTTATTTCTGTTATCATCACCAGCAGAGTACCCCACAAACACCTACACACACTGACTCATTCCCTATGACAGGCCTGTACAGGTCAGGATCGTGTAGCTCAGAACTGCATTTAAAAACAAAGTCTCAGAAAGCACAGCCCTGGGACAGAGTCGTGTTGTGACAGGCCCGGTCTATCTCAGCATGCTGCCACTCCTAGTCTCACTGAGACTTCAACATCTCCTCACCTGGATCCACTCAATCTCACCTAGCCATGCGAAAAAGTCCAGCAAATGTAATCTGCTCCTTAATGTTGTCATCCCTTTAGCTGAGTACAACTTCACTAAATCAAGCCCAAAGAGCTTTTCTTCTACCCCAACACTAAGTAGCCTCGCAAAACGTCACACATTTATCTTTATTTTCTCCACTGGATCATGTTATATATTCCATCTAAGCTACTCTCATTCAATTAAGAAAACATGCAATAGTGCTTACTTGGACCCACTCCTTATATTGAACTGGACAAGAACAGGCAGACTAGTAAAACCAAGACATAAATGTGTATTTTCTTCTAACAGGGACCCATTGAGGTGAGGATAAGAGGGAGAGGAGGAGGTCGAGAAGATAGGGGTGAGTTGGTAAGAACAAAATTACTAATAGTGATTGTTGCTGCTTATAGATCCTGGTGAATCACTGAATCCTGAGCATAACATGAAGGCATTATGTTTGGTCGTCAATGGAATAGAGTATGAAAACATTTCTTATGCCATATTGAAAAAAGTAGCGTATTGTGGATGAACCACAGTGTTTCATAATAGATTAATGTCAAAATTAAAAGTTTGGGTGGAAATGTGCCTCAGAAGTTGATTTGTTTGTACTTATGGCCTGAATCATACATACCTTCATCTGTTTGAATTAAGTGGAGGTTTAGACACTCATAAAAGTAGAAGGATGTTCCATGCATGTGTCTGCCCCCTAAACATACCATCAATAGGAATTTATTTTAAACTTGATTGGATAGGTTACTCCGCTAAGAGTTGTAACAAATTATAATGCAGTATGGAGCTGGTATGTTTCATATTTGAAATAGCACAAAATCAGACATACAAGTAGAAAAGTTTAACAAATACCTTATGATGTGTCCTCTTGTCTTGATTGGAAATTTGAAGAGTAAAGTTCTGTGTCAAGGGTTTTCCTTCTCTTTAAAAAGGAAATTCTACTCTCTTAATTCAGGTGTTGGTTGTTGATCTGTGTAAAGCATTGGTCTGTTATGTAGCTGGTGTGTGATGTGAAGGGGTTTTGTAGTGGAATGTGAGGTGTAGGGTGGGGCCGGGAAGAACAGGAGAGAGAGGGGCGGGATGTACCTCACAGCCAGACTGGACTTGTCTCATGCCTCTCTTTCCCTCTCTTTTTCCATTTATGTTTCCAGTATTGATATTCCAGGTTTAGTCACAACTTTTTAGCAGTGTTGGGGAAGCTACTCTGAAAATAGTTTACCAACCTACCAATTACTTCACAGTGGAAGAAGTTAAGCTATACTAAAGCTACCCTTAAGAAAAATATATTTTCCTTAACTAAAGTTACTTTGAAAAACTAGTTCACTATGTCCAAACTACTTTGTGAAAAAGTATCATATGTAAATATGAAATGTCATAGACTACAAATTGCAAGAACAGATCACTTTCTGTCAACAGAATATATCATGCTAACATCATGCCGCCCAAAGCTAAAGAAGGTGGGAGTAATGGAGAGGACAGTGTTTCGCTATCACAGGTGCTTGATCTTTTAAATCAACAAAAATATGTCTACAAGCAATTGTAGACTCAACTAACAAAATAATGGACGATCTGACCAGAGAGGTCCAAGACCTTAAGAACAGTTTGCAGTTCCCCCAGAGAGAGGTGGATGTCCTGAAAGAGACTTCCAGCAAGATGACAACAACTCTAAGTCTACGCAAAATGACATCAGCACTGTCTATGAATCATTATTACAAATGACTGGGAAAACAGATTATCTACAACGATAATCCAGGAGGAATTACATAGTTGTAGATGGCATACCAGAGTCTCCACATGAGACCTGGATAGAGTCTGAGGAGAAAGTGATGTGCTTAACAAGTCACGTAATAAGTTGCATGGACTCACTCTGTGTGCAATAATAGTGTTTAACATGATTTTTGGATGACTGCCTCATCTCTGTACCCCACACATACAATTATCTGTAACGTCCCTCGGGTCGAGCAGTGAATTTCAAACACAGATTCAACCACAAAGACCAGGGATGTTTTCCAATGCTTTGCAAAGAAGGGCACCTATTGGTATATTGGTAAAAAATAAAATTAAAATAAACAGACTTTATTAATTAGACTTTGGATGGTTTATCAATACACCCAGTCACTACAAAGATACAGGCGTCCTACCTCACTCAGTAGCCGGAGAGGAAGGAAACCACTCAGGGATTTCACCATGAGGCCAATGGTGACTTTAAAACAGTTACAGAGTTTAATGGCCGTGATAAGAGAACATTGAGGATGGATCAACCACATTGTAGTTACTCCAAAATACTAACCTAATTAACAGAGTGAAAAGAAGGAAGCCTGTACCAAATTCCAAAACATGCATCCTGTTTGCAACAAGGCACTAAAGTAATACTGCAAAAAAATTGCCAAAGCAATTCACTTTTTGTCTTGAATACAAACATGTTTGGAGCAAATACAACACATTACTGAGTACCACATATTTCTGTATTTCATTTTCAATAAATTAGCAACATTTTCTAAAAATATGTTTAATCCATTTTGAATTTAGGCTCTAACACAGCCAAATGTGGAATAAGTCAAGGGGTATGAATACTTTCTGAAGGCACTGTATGTAGCCTTAGAAATAAGGTTCATGAAATCAATAACTTGCTAACATCAGATAACATTCATATACTGGCCATCTCTGAAACTCACTTAGATTATTTATTTGATGAAACAGTAGTAGCAATACAAGGATATAACATCTACAGAAAATACAGGAATGCCTAAGGGGGAGGTGTTGCTGTATATGTTCAGAGCCATATTCAATAATTAAATAATTAATAATAATTAATAATAATAATAATAATAATAATAATTAATAATATAATAATTGGTCATTTAGCAGACGCTCTTATCCAGAGCAACTTACAGGAGCAATTAGGGTTAAGTGCCTTGCTCAAGGGCACATCGACAGATTTTTCACCTAGTCGGCTCGGGGATTAGAACCAGCGACCTTTCGGTTACTGGCCCAACGCTCTTACCCACTAAGCTACCTGCCGCCCATTCCTGTCAAACTTAGAGAGGATCTCATGTCAAGTGTTGTTGAAGTGTTGTGGTTGCAAGTTCACCTACCTCATCTAAACCCTCTTCTTGTTGGGTGCTACTTTAGGCCACCAAGTGCTAACAGTCAGTATTTGGATCATATGTGTGCAATGCTCGATAATGTGTGTGATGTTACAGTTTTTCTCCATTGGTTTGGCTCATTTCTTGAAACAGAAATTACATTCTCAAAACTACATGGACAAACCTCCAAACCACTTGGCAATTGTTCACAACAGAATTGAATTTCTCATTCATTTCATCAAATTGCAAATGTCTAAGTACATGTCTCAATGTCTCAGTACATCTTTGCAAATGATTAAGTACAGGTAGCCTACATTTAGCACAATTTCCAAGTGAATAGATCTTGTTGATCTAAACTGATTGTTGATTCTCAGTCTAATGGTTGTTCGCTCCAAAACGTGTCAGCGTCATTTCATTGTATAAGTCATCACATGCACAATAGTCTGTTCAATTGTCAAAATTAGTCAAGAACATAATACCATGAATACCATATATGAATCCCTTGGAACATTTGATAAATTTATTACAGCAATTGACAGTCAGGTGAAACTAGAACTTGACTAACGAAGGAGGAGTTTCACACATCTCAGATGACCAATCAAACAGTATGTTTAGTTACCTGACAGGTGCTGTCCATGACTGTGAATGCTGCCAAACATGTATGTAAAGAGCTTGACCATGCAGGACCAGTACAATTTCTGAACATGGAGGCACCTGGCCAAGTAAATGAACAAGGGCAACTGCCTGCTCGAGGAAGAGGAAGAAGAAGAAGAGGAGGAGGAGGAGTAAGGGTGCGTGGTGGTGGAATAGGGGGAAGAGGCCGAGGAGCACGAAGACACCATGCTGTCCCGGATGAAATTCGGGCCACAATTATAGACCATGTCATCAACCATGGCCTCACAATGGCGGAGGCAGGTCGCCGAGTGCAGCCTAATGTGCCTCGCTCAACAGTCTCCTCCATCATCCAAACCTTTCGCAGGGAAAACAGGTATGTAGTCAGTCAATGATGGAATTATATGTTGTATAGGACAGGACACTGTGCATAGAGCAAGAAATATATTTATTTACATATTTACCTATTCATTTAGTGTGTGTGTGTGATAGGCCTACAGTAATATCTTACCTCAATGGGATGTTATGATACTAAAAATGACAAGAAAAACATTGGAGAAAATAAACTATGGAATAGTTTATTTTCTACAGTATTGATGATACAGTTTACAGTAGTATTCCAGTCACTGTGCAGTGATGCATTAGAATTGTGGTAAAGTTACTGTAAGTAAAACAACAATACAATTACATAGGTAACTCATTCTGTAAGGAATACATAAGGTATACATTACGAATGGAGTGTTGTCCTTTGACTTCTATATCTAGGATTGGACGACAACCTTGCACAGGTGGCAGAGGAAAACTTCTCAATGAACAACAAGAACAAGAGATCTGTAACATGGTGATGGCAAATAATGCCATCACATTGAGACAGATCCGCGCTGCAATCCTACAAGACAATGCCATATTCCAAAATGTCAACTCTATAAGCATCTCCACAATAGACCGGATATTGAAGAAGCATCAGATGACAATGAAGCAAATTTACAGGGTACCATTTGAGAGGAACTCTGATAGAGTGAAAGAGCTGCGGTACCAGTATGTACATGTAAGTCAGTTACTGGTTGTCCATCATTATAACATTTTTACAATTAAGCAGTGGTTCCCAAACTTTTTTGGCTTCAGTACCCACTTTACCTGATTTGTGTATCCAGGTAATCCAGGTATGGAAGTATTTGATTTATCTGACTTCAACATTTCGCCTAAAAACTGCAGCTTACTGTATGATGCAATTATCATTATAATCCTTATTTTGAAGAATATAACATACAATAAGAAAAGGGGTCAAAGAGCTGCAATTAGTGCCTCCCATGTAAATCTATCTAATACTGTGGGTTTTACTGTAACATTTCAGTAAGTCTAGTCATTGATGATTTCCCCCTCCCCTTTCTGTCAAATACCCCCTGTAGTACCTCTGCATAGGGGTACATGTACCCCAGGTTTGGAACCACTGGAGTAGTGGCCAGTAGTATATTGAACTTGTGGAGAACATAGAACATTCCTATGTAATTGTCTGTAACTGTAGTGTATGACTCTTCTGTATGACTGATTTGATGTTTTCTTTTTTTACGCTATTGTAGAGAATAATGGCATTGGAAGGAAACGAGACCCATCACATCCTCGTGTTTGTGGATGAAGCTGGCTTCAACCTGGCCAAGGGCCGAAGACGTGGCCGTAATATTATTGGCCACCGGGCCATGGTGGATGTCCCAGGCCAGCGAGGGGGCAATATAACTATGTGTGCTGCCATATCGGAGAATGGTGTGGCCACTCACATCCCCAGTCTTGGCCCATACAATACACAGAAGCTCCTCATCTTCTTGGACCGCCTTCATGTTGATTTGATCCCTGAAAATGAGAGCGGTCTCGTAGGGCCTCACCTACCACAATATGTCATTGTATGGGACAATGTGAATTTCCACCGTGGCCCGCTCATCAGGGCCTGGTTCACTACTCATCCAAGGATGGTCATGGTGTTCCTACCACCTTACTCTCCTTTCCTCAATCCTATTGAGGAGTATTTCTCCGCTTGGAGGTGGAGAGTGTATGAGCATCGGGCTCAAGATCAGAGGTCCCTGCTCCATGCAATGGACGCTGCGTGTGAGGATATTACAGGAGATCAGTGTAGGGGATGGTTGCGACATGCACGCCGTTTCTTCCCTCGTTGCATCGCAAGGGAGAATATACGCTGTGATGTGGACGAGAATCTGTGGCCAGACAGACAGCAGCGTGTGGATGGCCAGGAGGGTGAGGACAGCGACCAGTGAAGAACTGTTAGTTGTGAAACTCCAGCTTTATTTACAGCACTGTAGGCTGCATATAATTTTCATTGTTTTTTGTTTGTGTGTTTATATTACAGTATATTATGCTGTATACATTTTCTTTTTACTCTGATGTATGGAAGTTACTTTATGTGTGTGAATGATAATGGTTAATGATTTTTGGAGGCTACTCTTACCCTAAAATCCTATTTATTTTTTTCAGTTTTATACACAATTGTATTCTGTTAGCTAGACAAAAAACAGTACAGTAACCATTGTCAATGAAGGACTGGGCTAAGACTGAAAGGTGGACATGAGGGATATTTCAATGGTCCTCTGCCATAGTGACAAAACATCTAAACATTTTGACTTGCAGTGCTTACACAATGCCAAAGGGACGAAGCATTTTGGGGGCACTGACTGTTTAAATGAGAAGGAAATTTAGTTTTGACACATGCGTGAACTGTTTTGGGAGAGGTATGAGCTTTTGCAGGTGAACCATGGTGTTGTGCCGAACCATCCACGTTATTTTGGCTAAAGCACCAAGAGTGTTGAGAACGTCCGGTCTGTTTCAAGAAATGAGCCAAAGCAATTGAGAAGGATCTTTGCCATTTTCGTGGCACTGACTCCTTATATGGGAAAGGAATTTAGTTTTGAAGCATGAGTGAACAGTTTTAGGAGAGATATGAGCTTTTGCAAGTGAGCTATAGTGTTGTGCTGAACTGTAAGACTGTTTTGCCAAATGATCTTAGAGTTTTGAGAATGTAATTTCTGTTTCAAGAAATGAGCCAAACCAATGGAGAAAAACTGTAACAGAGAGATCTATTTTCTCTCAAAAGGAAGCTTCTAACTGTGACTAATGCCTGTAATATGACCCAGGTTATCACTTAACCAACTACAGTGCATACCAACAGTGTTGGATCTGTTACATCCACTTGTATTGATCATCTCTTCACTAATGCTGCAGAGCTTTGCTCCAGAGCAATATCAGTTCCCATTGGCTGTAGTGACCATAACATTGATCACATTTACATGCACACAGTATTCCGGATAGTAGCTCATATCCCGCTTAAGGTTTTATTTGGGATAAGCCGTTTACATGCACCTTTGAAATCCCGCTCATGAGTATCCCTGTTTCTATGAATAAAATGAAATTCCTAATTTAAGTTCATATGGGTTAAAATGGAATAGTAACTGAAATATGGACACTGACTGTAGGCCTATAACCTCTCATATGTAGCGTAATATAATATGAACTCCTGCAGAATTATGCATTTCTTGCAGTGAAATTATACAACAAATGCTCATTTTGTCTTGGGAACAGGAGTGGACAAATATGATTTATTTCTTTCAGCATCTCTTGAGAAAATGCATGTGTAATGTGTTATCTTTCACATTGTTATGCAAGCAGACAGTATTTCAACCACATAAAATATGCACCCAAGATTAACTGAAGTCTTATCAGTGTCACGGTTTCGGCCGAGGCTGCTCCTCCTCCTTGCTCGGGCAGGCTTCGGCGGTCGTCGTCCCCGGAGTACTAGCTGCCACCGTTGTATGTTTTCGATGTTTGTTTGGTTTTGTCTTATTTGTACACCTGTTTCCGTTTAGTGTTAATTATGTGTCCTATAAGTTCTCGTTTTGTTAGTCTTGTGTTGTGTGTAATTGTTCCGCTTGTCAGCAGGTGCTGTGATTGTTTTGCGCCATTGTTTGGAGAGTTTTCGCACTTGTGCGCGCGCTTATTGTATTTTGGTGTTTACGCACGGTGTGCGTAATCGCTCGCCTCCGGGCTCTTTTGAGGCCCGTTTGTATTTCGTTGTCGTCTACTAAAGTCTGTTGGACGAAGCTTCTGTGTCCTGCGCCTGATTCCTGCACCACATCCACATTCAGCATTCTGACAATCAGAAACGTGTTCCGTCGTTTTCTCAGCCTTTCAATTCCTTATAACCGGTCAAACTGATGACGTGGACATTTTGCACAGGACCAATCATTCCACTGTTTTGGAGTTATTCCGTTTTGTCCCCAGTCCCTAAAGGAAACATACAACTTTACTGGTGTTAACTTCATTACTAATGCATTCATTCTATCGATGTAAGACATTATTCTGGTGAGCACTACTTTATTTAACCCTCTGGGGCAACAAGTTATGACAGAAGAGAAGCTGCATGTATTAAACTATAGTTGACAAACAAATGGCTTACCAAATGTCGGAAATTATAAGCAGAAACCTGTAGTAAATGAATTATAGTAGGCTAAATTATTATGGTGGATCGAATTGCACAGGTAGCCTACTTTTTGAAGTGATTTGTTTGACAATCAGATGAAAACATAATCAATCACACAACACCCATGATATGCGAAACTGAGCCTAGGCAGACCATAAAAACAACAGTAAACGGGATAAGATGTTTACATGCCACAGAATCCCGTTTTAGATCAGCATATCCCAGACTGGGATCCTTATAACCGGGATATACGATTTTTCAGATTATTGTTAACGGGATATGATGTTTATATGCGTCAACTCAAAAACAGAATACTTGAGTATCCCGAATAATAACGGGATATTGGTGTGCAAGTAAATGTAGTCACTGTGGCAATAACAAGGAAAGCCAAAGTGCCAAAGGTTGGGCCTAAAGTAATTATATGAGATCATTCAAAACGTTTTCCGAGCACTGTTTTCTTGAAGATGTAAGATACAGTACCAGTCAAAAGTTTGGACCCACTTACTCAATCAAGGGCTTTTCTTTATTGTTTACTATTTTCTACCTTGTAGAATAATAGTGAAGACATCTAAACTATGAAATAACACATATGGAATCATGTAGTAACCAAAAAAGTGTTTAAAAAATCGAAATATATTTTATATTTGAGATTCTTCAAAGTAGCCACCCTTTGCCTTGATGACAGCTTTGCACACTCTTGGCATTCTCTCAACCAGCTTCACCTGGAATGCTTTTCCAACAGTCTTGAAGGAGTTCCCACATATGCTGAGCACTTGTTGGCTTCTTTTCCTTCACTCTGAGGTCCAACTCATCCCAAACCATCTCAATTGGTTAGAGGTTGGGTGATTGTGGAGGCCAGGTCATCTGATGCAGCACTCCATCACTCTCTTTCTTGGTAAAATAGCCCTTACAAAGCCTGGAGGTGTGTTGGGTCATTGTCCTGTTGAAAAACAAATGATAGTCCCACTAAGCCCAAACCAGATGGGATGGCGTATCGCTGCAGAATGCTGTGGTAGCCATGCTGGTTAGGTGTGCCTTGAATTCTAAATAAATCACAGACCGTGTCACCAGCAAAGCACACTCAACCCATCACACCTCCTCCGCCATGCTTCACAGTGGGAACTGCACATGCGGAGATCATCCATTCACCTACACTGCGTCTCACAAGGAAATGGCGGTTGGAACCAAAAATCTCCCATTTGGACTCCAGACCAAAGGACAGATTTCCACCGGTCTAATATCCATTGCTCGTGTTTCTTGGCCCAAGCAAGTCTCTTCTTCTTATTGGTGTCCTTTAGTAGTGGTTTCTTTACAGCAATTCCACCATGAAGGCCTGATTCACGCAGTCTCCTCTGAACAGTTGATGTTGAGATGTGTCTGTTACTTGAACTCTGTGAAGCATTTATTTAGGCTGCAATTTCTGAGGCTGGTAACTCTAATGAACTTATCCTCTGCAGCAGAGATAACTCTGGGTCTTCCTTTCCTGTGCTGGTCCTCATGAGAAACAGTTTCATCATAGCGCTTGATGGTTTTTGCGACTGCACTTGAAGAAACGTTCAAAGTTCTTGAAATGTCCCGGATTGACTGATCTTCATGTCATAAAGTAATGATGGCCTCTCATTTCTCTTTGCTTATTTGAGCTGTTCTTGCCATAATATGGACTTGGTATTTTACCAAATAGGGCTATCTTCTGTATACCACCCCTACTTTGTCACAACACAACTGATTGGCTCAAAAGCATTAAGAAGGAAATAAATTCCATAAATTAACTTTTAACAAGGCACACCTGTTAATTGAAATGCATTCCAGGTGACTACCTCATGAAGCTGGTCGAGACAATGCCAAGAGTGTTCAAAGCTGTCATCAAGGCAAAGGGTGGCTACTTTGAAGAATCTCAAATCTACAATATATTTTGATTTGTTTAACACTTTTTTGGTTACTACATGATTACACGTGTTATTTCATAGTTTTGATGTCTTCACTATTATTCTACAATGTAGAAAATAGTAAAAATAAAGAAAACCTTTGAATGAGTAGGTGTGTCCAAACTTTTGACTGGTACTGTATGTATGTTAGTCTGATGTGTGTGAGGAAGTGAATCCAAAAGCAGCACTAGAAGTATTTGTAAAATTATTCATGCCAATTGTTGACAAGCATGCAACTGTGAGAACTGTTAGAGCCCCTGGATTGATGATAAATTGAAAAATGGTATAGTTAAAATAAATTATGCTAAAGAAGTGGCAAACAAGTCAGGCTGTTCAACTGATTGGTTGGCACTGTAAATTGAAAAATTTTGTGACTAAACTTTTAAAAAAGATGAAGAAATTATATTACCAAACCAAGATAAATGACAAAACACAATGGAAAAAGACCTTGGAGTACCTTCAATTATACAGTGGGGAAAAAAAGTATTTAGTCAGCCACCAATTGTGCAAGTTCTCCCACTTAAAAAGATGAGAGAGGCCTGTAATTTTCATCATAGGTACACGTCAACTATGACAGACAAAATGAGAAAAAAAATCCAGAAAATCACATTGTAGGATTTTTAATGAATGTATTTGCAAATTATGGTGGAAAATAAGTATTTGGTCAATAACAAAAGTTTCTCAATACTTTGTTATATACCCTTTGTTGGCAATGACACAGGTCAAACGTTTTCTGTAAGTCTTCACAAGGTTTTCACACACTGTTGCTGGTATTTTGGCCCATTCCTCCATGCAGATCTCCTCTAGAGCAGTGATGTTTTGGGGCTGTCGCTGGGCAACACAGACTTTCAACTCCCTCCAAAGATTTTCTATGGGGTTGAGATCTGGAGACTGGCTAGGCCACTCCAGGACCTTGAAATGCTTCTTACGAAGCCACTCCTTTGTTGCCCAGGCGGTGTGTTTGGGATCATTGTCATGCTGAAAGACCCAGCCACGTTTCATCTTCAATGCCCTTGCTGATGGAAGGAGGTTTTCACTCAAAATCTCACGATACATGGCCCCATTCATTCTTTCCTTTACACGGATCAGTCGTCCTGGTCCCTTTGCAGAAAAACAGCCCCAAAGCATGATGTTTCCACCCCCATGCTTCACAGTAGGTATGGTGTTCTTTGGATGCAACTCAGCATTCTTTGTCCTCCAAACACGACGAGTTGAGTTTTTACCAAAAAGTTATATTTTGGTTTCATCTGACCATATGACATTCTCCCAATCCTCTTCTGGATCATCCAAATGCACTCTAGCAAACTTCAAACGGGCCTGGACATGTACTGGCTTAAGCAGGGGGACACGTCTGGCACTGCAGGATTTGAGTCCCTGGCGGCGTAGTGTGTTACTGATGGTAGGCTTTGTTACTTTGGTCCCAGCTCTCTGCAGGTCATTCATTAGGTCCCCCCGTGTGGTTCTGGGATTTTTGCTCACCGTTCTTGTGATCATTTTGACCCCATGGGGTGAGATCTTGCGTGGAGCCCCAGATCGAGGTAGATTATCAGTGGTCTTGTATGTCTTCCATTTCCTAATAATTGCTCCCACAGTTGATTTCTTCAAACCAAGCTGCTTACCTATTGCAGATTCAGTCTTCCCAGCCTGGTGCAGGTCTACAATTTTGTTTCTGGTGTCCTTTGACAGCTCTTTGGTCTTGGCCATAGTGGAGTTTGGAGTGTGACTGTTTGAGGTTGTGGACAGGTGTCTTTTATACTGATAACAAGTTCAAACAGGTGCCATTAATACAGGTAACGAGTGGAGGACAGAGGAGCCTCTTAAAGAAGAAGTTACAGGTCTGTGAGAGCCAGAAATCTTGCTTGTTTGTAGGTGACCAAATACTTATTTTCCACCATAATTTGCAAATAAATTCATTTAAAATCCTACAATGTGATTTTCTGGAGAAAAAAAATCTCAATTTGTCTGTCATAGTTGACGTGTACCTATGATGAAAATTACAGGCCTCTCTCATCCTTTTAAGTGGGAGAACTTGCACAATTGGTGGCTGACTAAATACTTTTTTCCCCCACTGTATAATGGGCAGAAAACCCAATTCATCTCCATCGTTCATTGATGTTGATGGGTCATTTATAACAAAACCTTTCGATATTGCCAATCATTTCAATGACCATTTAACTAGTAAAATGGAAAAACCTAGAAGTGAAATGACAACACTGAACAGTGAACCATCATATTTTTGTATAAAATATCTAATGATGAAAGAGAAGGATTGCTGTTTTGAATTTGGTCAAGTTAGTGTTGGAGAGGTAAAAAACTATTGTTATCCATCAATAATGATAATCCACCAGGTATAGACAACCTTGATGGGAAACTATTGAGAACGGCAGAATGTATTGCCACGCCTATTTGCTATATCCTTAACCAAAGCCTGAAGGAATGTGTGTGTCCACAGGTGTGGAAGGAAGCTAAAGTAATTCCACTGCCTAAAAATAGTAAAGCACCCTTTACTGGCTCTAACAGCCGCCCAATCAGTTTCCTGCCTGTTCTTAGTAGACTGATGGAGAGAATTGTGTTTGATCAAATACAATGCTATTCTTCAGAGAACAAGTTAACTACTTACATTCAGCATGCATATAGAGAAGGGCACTCAACTTGTACTGCACTGACTCAGATGACTGATGATTGGTTAAAATAAATGGATAATTGGATGATAGTTAGAGCTGTATTGTTAGATTTCAGTGCAGCCTTTGATGTTATTGATCATAAATTGTTATTGAAAAAAATATCTTGCTATGGCTTTACATCACCTGCCATCACATGGTTGGAGAGTTATTCATCCAATAGAACCCAGAGAGTATTATTCAATGGAAGCTTCTCTAACATCAGATATGTACAATGCTGTGTCCCTCAGGGCAGTTGCCTTGGGCCGTTACTCTTCTATATTTTTACAAATGATTTGCCACTGGTCTTACACAAAGTTAGAATGACTATGTATGTGGATGATTCCACACTACATGTCAGCATCCAAAGCCAGTGAGGTCACTGAAATTCTAAATAAGGAGTTACAGTCAGTATCAGAATGGGTGATTAATAATAAACTGGTCTTAACTACATCTCAAACTAAAAGCATTGTATTTGGTTTAAAACATTCTCTAAGACGTAAACCTCAACTGGAGTTGTACATAAAGGGTGTGAACATTCAGCAAGTTGAGGAAGCTATACTCCTAGTTATAACATTGGATGGTCAATTATCATGGTCAAGTCTTATTGACAAAGTTGTTGTGAAGATGGGGAGGGGTATGTCTGTTATAAGAAGATGTTTTGCGTTTTTGACACAAAGATCAACTGTACTAGTTGTTCAGGCACTGGTATTGTCCCATCTTGATTACTGTCCAGTAATATGGTCAAGTGCAGCAAAGAAAGACCTAGCAAAGCTGCAACTGGCTCAAAACAGAGCAGCACGCCTTGGCCTTAACTGCACATACAGAACTAACATCAACAACATGCATGCCAGTCTTTCCTGGTTGAGGGTTGACGAGAGATTAACTGCTTCTCTTCTAGTTTTCATGAGAAATATTACTGTGATGAAAATTACTGATTGTCTGCATATTCAAATAACATACACACAAGACATGCCACCAGGGGTCTCTTTACAGTCCCAAGTCCAAAACAAATTCACGGCAACGCACAGTATTATACAGAGCCGTGATCGCATTGAACTCCCTTCCATCTCCAATTACTAAAGTAAACAGCAAAATGACCTTTAAAAAATGATAAAACAACATCTAATGGCACGATAGTGACTGTGAAATGACACACACGCACACACAGACACAATCTACACACACATTATTATTATTTAGTTGTATTGTTTGTATATCCTTGTATTTTACATGTGTGACTGTTCTTGTCTATCAGTGTATCAGTATTTTGTTACTTGTCGTGTTTTATGTTTTTGTCTGGACCCCAGGAAGAATAGCTGCTGCTTCGGCAAAAGCTAATGGGATCCAAATAAATCAATAAAACAAGTGAGAATTAAGCATGTCTGATGCTGAAAAAGAAAGGAAATGATTGCTACTTCACCCATATTTTATTTTATTTTTTGCAAAAAAAGTAGTGTGTAGTTCCAGTAGTTAGCTACACTGCTACATGGCAGAAATATAATAAATACTGAAAACCTAGATTTGAATTTAGTTCAACTACCACCAAGTTACTGCAAAATATAGTTCATTACCCGGTCACACTTTATTTGGATAGTCTGGATAGTCTACAGACGGTAATACTATCAACAAACTACAGTGAGGGAAAAAAGTATTTGATCCCCTGCTGATTTTGTACATTTGCCCACTGACAAAGAAATTATCAGTCTATAATTTTAATGGTAGGTTTATTTGAACAGTGAGAGACAGAAAAACAACAACAAAAATCCAGAAAAACGCATGTCAAAAATGTTATAAATTGATTTGCATTTTAATGAGGGAAATACGTTTTTGACCCCCTCTCAATCAGAAAGATTTCTGGCTCCCAGGTGTCTTTTATACTGGTAACGAGCTGAGATTAGGAGCACACTCTTAAAGGGAGTGCTCCTAATCTCAGCTTGTTACCTGTATAAAAGACACCTGTCCACAGAAGCAATCAATCAATCAGATTCCAAACTCTCCACCATGGCCAAGACCAAAGAATTCTCCAAGGATGTCAGGGACAAGATTGTAGACCTACACAAGGCTGGAATGGGCTACAAGACCATCGCCAAGCAGCTTGGTGAGAAGGTGACAACAGTTGGTGCGATTATTCGCAAATGGAAGAAACACAAAAGACATGTCAATCTCCCTCGGCCTGAGGCTCCATGCAAGATCTCACCTCGTAGAGTTGCAATGATCATGAGAACGGTGAGGCATCAGCCCAGAACTACACGGGAGGATCTTGTCAATGATCTCAAGGCATCTGGGACCATAGTCACCAAGAAAACAATTGGTAACACACTACACCGTGAAGGACTGAAAACCTGCAGCGCCCGCAAGGTCCCCCTGCTCAAGAAAGCACATATACAGGCCCGTCTGAAGTTTGCCAATGAACATCTGAATGATTCAGAGGAGAACTGGATGAAAGTGTTGTGGTCAGATGAGACCAAAATGGAGCTCTTTGGCAACAACTCAACTCGCCGTGTTTGGAGGAGGAGGAATGCTGCCTATGACCCCATGAACACGATCCCCACCGTCAAACATGGAGGTGGAAACATTATGCTTTGGGGGTGTTTTTCTGCTAAGGGGACAGGACAACTTCACCGCATCAAAGGGACGATGGACGGCGCCATGTACCGTCAAATCTTGGGTGAGAACCTCCTTCCCTCAGCCAGGGCATTGAAAATGGGTCGTGGATGGGTATTCCAGCATGACAATGACCCAAAACACACAGCCAAGGCAACAAAGGAGTGGCTCAAGAAGAAGCACATTAAGGTCCTGGAGTGGCCTAGCCAGTCTCCAGACCTTAATCCCATAGAAAATCTGTGGAGGGAGCTGAAGGTTCGAGTTGCCAAACGTCAGGCTCGAAACCTTAATGACTTGGAGAAGATCTGCAAAGAGGAGTGGGACAAAATCCCTCCTGAGATGTGTGCAAACCCAGTGTCCAACTACAAGAAATGTCTGACCTCTGTGATTGCCAACAAGGGTTTTGCCACCAAATACTAAGTCATGTTTGTCAGAGCACCTTACCGATCACTGCACCTGTACACAGCCTATCCGAAATTAGCCCACCCAACTACCTCATCCCTATATTGTTATTTATTTTGCTCTTTTGCACCCCAGTATCTCTATTTGCACATAATCTCTTGCACATCTAGCATTCCAGTGTTAATACTATTGTAATTATTCTGCACTATAGCCTATTTATTGCCTTACCTCCATAACTTGCTACATTTGCACACACTGTATATATATTTTCTGTTGTATTTCTGACTTTATGTTTTTTACCCCATATGTAACTCTGTGTTGTTTTTATTGCACTACTTTGCTTTATCTTGGCCAGGTCGCAGTTGTAAATGAGAACCTGTTCTCAACTGGCTTACCTGGTTAAATAAAGGTGAAATAAAAATTTTAAAAAATGTTTTGCAGAGGGGTCAAATACTTACAGTGGGGAATAAAGTATTTAGTCAAATCAAATCAAATCAAATCAAATCAAATTTTATTGGTCACATGCGCCGAATACAACAAGTGCAGACATTACAGTGAAATGCTTACTTACAGCCCTTAACCAACAGTGTGTTTATTTTAAACAAAAAAAGTAAGAATAAAACAACAACAAAAAAAAGTGTTGAGAAAAACAAAGAGCAGAAGTAAAATAAAGTGACAGTAGGGAGGCTATATATACAGGGGGGTAACGGTGCAGAGTCAATGTGCGGGGGCACCAATTGTGCAAGTTCTCCCACTTAAAAAGATGAGAGAGGCCTGTAATTTTCATCATAGGTACACGTCAACTATGACAGACAAAATGAGAAAAAAAATTCCAGAAAATCACATTGTAGGATTTTTAATGAATTTATTTGCAAATTATGGTGGAAAATAAGTATTTGGTCAATAACAAAAGTTTCTCAATACTTTGTTATATACCCTTTGTTGGCAATGACACAGGTCAAACGTTTTCTGTAAGTCTTCACAAGGTTTTCACACACTGTTGCTGGTATTTTGGCCCATTCCTCCATGCAGATCTCCTCTAGAGCAGTGATGTTTTGGGGCTGTCGCTGGGCAACACGGACTTTCAACTCCCTCCAAAGATTTTCTATGGGGTTGAGATCTGGAGACTGGCTAGGCCACTCCAGGACCTTGAAATGCTTCTTACGAAGCCACTCCTTCGTTGCCCGGGCGGTGTGTTTGGGATCATTGTCATGCTGAAAGACCCAGCCACGTTTCATCTTCAATGCCCTTGCTGATGGAAGGAGGTTTTCACTCAAAATCTCACGATACATGGCCCCATTCATTCTTTCCTTTACACGGATCAGTCGTCCTGGTCCCTTTGCAGAAAAACAGCCCTGATGTTTCCACCCCCATGCTTCACAGTAGGTATGGTGTTCTTTGGATGCAACTCAGCATTCTTTGTCCTCCAAACACGACGAGTTGAGTTTTTACCAAAAAGTTATATTTTGGTTTCATCTGACCATATGACATTCTCCCAATGCTCTTTTGGATCATCCAAATGCACTCTAGCAAACTTCAGACGGGCCTGGACATGTACTGGCTTAAGCAGGGGGACACGTCTGGCACTGCAGGATTTGAGTCCCTGGCGGCGTAGTGTGTTACTGATGGTAGGCTTTGTTACTTTGGTCCCAGCTCTCTGCAGGTCATTCACTAGGTCCCCCTGTGTGGTTCTGGGATTTTTGCTCACCGTTCTTGTGATCATTTTGACCCCACGGGGTGAGATCTTGTGTGGAGCCCCAGATCGAGGGAGATTATCAGTGGTCTTGTATGTCTTCCATTTCCTAATAATTGCTCCCACAGTTGATTTCTTCAAACCAAGCTGCTTACCTATTGCAGATTCAGTCTTCCCAGCCTGGTGCAGGTCTACAATTTTGTTTCTGGTGTCCTTTGACAGCTCTTTGGTCTTGGCCATAGTGGAGTTTGGAGTGTGATTGTTTGAGGTTGTGGACAGGTGTCTTTTATACTGATAACAAGTTAAAACAGGTGCCATTAATACAGGTAACGAGTGGAGGACAGAGGAGCCTCTTAAAGAAGAAGTTACAGGTCTGTGAGAGCCAGAAATCTTGCTTGTTTGTAGGTGACCAAATACTTATTTTCCACCATAATTTGCAAATAAATTCATTAAAAATCCTACAATGTGATTTTCTGGAGAAAAAAAATCTCAATTTGTCTGTCATAGTTGACGTGTACCTATGATGAAAATTACAGGCCTCTCTCATCTTTTTAAGTGGGAGAACTTGCACAATTGGTGGCTGACTAAATACTTTTTTCCCCCACTGTATTTCCCTCATAAAAATGCAAATCAATTTATAACATTTTTGACATGTGTTTTTCTTGATTTTTTTGTTGTTATTCTGTCTCTCACTGTTGAAATAAACCTACCATTAAAATTATAGACTGATCATGTCTTTGTCAGTGGGCAAACATACAAAATCAGCAGGGGATCAAATACTTTTTTCCCTCACTGTATCTGTTGATAAGAAACTGCTTGCTACCGTTCCGGTTAGGGTTAGGTTTAGAATAAGAGTTAAGGTAAGGGTTAGGGCTCCACAGCCTCATAGAGGATCTAGACACATTTTCTAACCTCTCTGGATTACAACCAAATTACGATAAATGTACTATATTATGTATTGGATCATTAAAAAATACAATTTTTACATTACCATGTAGTTTACCAATAAAATGGTCTGATGGTGATGTGGATATACTCGGAATACATATCCCAAATGAAATAAATGATCTCACTCCAATACATTTTAATAGAAAGTTAGCAAAAATAGATAAGATCTTGCTACCATGGAAAGGTAAATACCTGTCAATTTGCGGAAAAATCACCCTGATTAACTCTTTAGTATTATTCCTGTTTACCTATTTGTTTGTGGTCTTGCCTACGCCTAGCAAACAGTTTTTTAAATTATATGAGAAAATAATATTAAATTTTATTTGGAACGGCAAGCCAGACAAAATTAAACGGGCCTATTTATACACTGCTCAAAAAAATAAAGGGAACACTTAAACAACACATCCTAGATCTGAATGAATGAAATAATCTTATTAAATACTTTTTTCTTTACATAGTTGAATGTGCTGACAACAAAATCACACAAAAATTATCAATGGAAATCAAATGTATCAACCCATGGAGGTCTGGATTTGGAGTCACCCTCAAAATTAAAGTGGAAAACCACACTACAGGCTGATCCAACTTTGATGTAATGTCCTTAAAACAAGTCAAAATGAGGCTCAGTAGTGTGTGTGGCCTCCACGTGCCTGTATGACCTCCCTACAACGCCTGGGCATGCTCCTGATGAGGTGGCAGATGGTCTCCTGAGGGATCTCCTCCCAGACCTGGACTAAAGCATCCACCAACTCCTGGACAGTCTGTGGTGCAACGTGGCGTTGGTGGATGGAGCGAGACATGATGTCCCAGATGTGCTCAATTGGATTCAGGTCTGGGGAACGGGCGGGCCAGTCCATAGCATCAATGCCTTCCTCTTGCAGGAACTGCTGACACACTCCAGCCGCATAAGGTCTGGCATTGTCTTGCATTAGGAGGAACCCAGGGCCAACCGCACCAGCATATGGTCTCACAAGGGGTCTGAGGATCTCATCTCGGTACCTAATGGCAGTCAGGCTACCTCTGGCGAGCACATGGAGGGCTGTGCTCGCCAGAGGTAGCCTGACTGGTGTTGAATGAAGTTGAAGGATGGGACTAATAACAACTAACAACAACTAATAACAACAAGATAACTAATGTAAAGCATACTGTGTCCATAATAAGTATATAGGTTATAGGTTGAGAGCTTTTGTGAAAGAGCACAGTTAGAAATATATGGCATATAGAAGCAAACCGGATGGACATCATGAAAATGATCGGAGAGGTTGAGGGTAGAGGAAGTTCAGGAGTAAAAACAAACAAAATATAATTATTGTAAAATTGACTGTGTCCATAAAATGTATATAATATGTATAAGTTGGAAGTAGAGGCCTAAGCATTGTTGTTCACTAGTTTACTCCAATTAGGGAAGGGGTGGTGGGGTTGGAAAGTAATAAAGATAAATATATTTTTTAAAGGATTTTAAAAGGGTTAGGGCTAGGGTTATTACGTTTAGGGTTAGGATAAGGCTTAGGGTTAGGGTTAGTAGATAGTTTAAATGTTACTGATAGTCTGTAGAGCATCTACAGATGGACTATCCAAGAAAAGTGTTACCCAATACTCCCCAACGCTGCCTTTTAGAGATTGTTTCGAATTGAAACATCAGTTTACATTGTCTAATGTAAAACCTTAGGAGTTAGCTATGGCATTCTTATTTAGTGAAGTTGGTTGTCGAGTAGATTGAAGTATAAAATTAAAACAAAGGATATGTGAGTGAAAGATAAATTGTTTATTTTTTGGTTGTATAGATTGAAGATATGAACAACAATAACAGCAGAGGCCTCTCAATACCATCATGAAACCATGAATCATTTGGAGTTCACACATTTAGGCTCTGATTCATAGTAAACATGTAGCCTATGATTCACTGTGAATTAAGTAAATTCATCCCTAGTCACCCTCTCCCCTACCCCTACCTGTATCATAAGGCACATAACTCACAATGTCCCGCCCCATGCCCCACACTCCCAAGGAAAAGTTTAGCCCATACCTCTTTCGAAACTGTCTGACGAATAGACACAGTGAGGTGAGAGGGATGGATTTGGAAACAGTGTAAAGATCGAGTAAGGAGGAGGGTTGTGTAATAGTGACCTGTAATGGAGGAACGTGGATTTGTGGAGATTATGGGAAGGAATGTCGGGAAAGAGATGGGTTAGGGTTGCACAACAGCAACACATTACCTTTCCACAAAGTTATACACTACACACGACACCCTAAACTACTACATTATTTGAATCATCTGTGTAGTGCTAGGGCAAAAACCAGGACCGAGTTTGGGAAAACCAGGAACGTAACAAACTGTAAAATATGTCTTGTAATTCTAACTTCTAACACGCGGTGGCAGTCTTTGCTGGTACCAACCCAGTTGATGTCAGTTTCCACTAGATAGCACAGCCACAAAGCCAAAATTGGCTATATCGTAAAAATCCTTGGAACATGCTTTTTGGTCTTAATTTAAGGTTAGGGTTAGGTATACGCTTAGCGGTGTGATTATGGTTAAGTTTAAGGTTAGGTGTAAAATAACATTTTAAGAAGATACATTGTAGAAATAGGCGAGTTTCTGACTTTGTGGCTGTGGTAGTTATTTATACCTCAGTAGTGGTAACTAGTGACGACCGTTGATGTCATCCGTAAAACTGCTGGAGGTGGGGCACCAGTGTGTGACGGATGTACAATATATCCAATGGAAAACGACAACTTGGGTTCAAAATCAAGCAGTCACCCAATCATCATTGAGTAAATCTAAAGAAGGCGCTTAGTATCAACCCCCTCTCTTCTCCCTTCCACTGAACAACACCGCCCTTTTTAAGTTCAGTGGGGGAAGAGAAAGGGGGACTCTGAAATACGAAGAGAAAAAGACACTAAACAGAGCTGATAGAGCCCTTTCTTCTACACGGGAAGACTATTGTCAAATCAAAGGTTTATGATATGTTAAAATTTCATATTTGCATAATCTATTATTGGCTAGCTATCACTAAAGCGGGTAGCTTGGTTTGTTAGCCATTGCAAGCTAGCGTAGCCTGCTAACTAACATCGGCTAGCTAGCTAGCTTGAACTAACTAGCTAGCTAACCCATTTAGCCAGCTAGCTACAACACGGAAGGGAAAGTTAAGCCAAATGACTCGTTTTTCCCCCTCAATTTGACAGAAACAAATATAAGTTGCCTTGTTATTTGTTTAACTTGATCGGTACTTGTTTTTTGTCTCATCGAAGAAGCAACACGAAACGAAAGTCTTGACTGCCTGAACCACGACAAAAAAATAAGTAAAATGGCGGAGCCGGACAAATTAAACATCGACTCCATAATACAGCGTCTTCTGGAAGGTGAGGATTTGCACTTAACTAGGAATTAAACCACTTAATTTGATTAACTACGAATTAGTTGCTATTTAGATTTTTTTTATTTTCAAAGAAGCGTCGGTATTCTAACGATGTATGGTGTATGTTAACGTAGTTAGCTAGCAGGCTTAACGTTAAGTTAGCTGTTCTCTTTGAAAACGATGTGGCCGGGTTAGAGCGCGAGCTACCTAGATCTACGAACTAGTCGGGCAACTGGGAGATGGCTGGCTTGCTGCTTCAATCTTTGTCACTCGGCCTGAAGTGCCCATTTTGTTGTAATATTAGTATCAATGGCAAATCATTATTAAGATGACAAACATGGCTATTTTACGATGATGCTGTGCTAGTTAACTAACTCTAGCTAGCTACAGTAACGTTAAATATGTTCAGTGTTCTGTCTGGTGTGTGCTGTTATTCAAAGGAATGCAAAGCTAGCCAGTAACGTCGGTTTTGTTTACCAGTCATTTCTGTTTCCAGCAGCCAATCTTTCCATACTGTAGTTTTATATTTGCCAGTATTTAGCTAGCTATGTCTAGCACACATAGCGGTTATTCTGTAGCATAGGCAGACGATAGTACATGGGCGCTAGATCTGTACAATAGTCTAGGTTTGATGTGCATTCCCGGCAATACACTGGTGTCCCCCTATGGACCGGCTCGTACTTAAAACATCCTCCATTCAGGCTGCAAAGGCATTTTTTTTATGATGGGGGAAATATGCGTACTTTCTTTATGAAACACAATTTCCCCCCCAAAAAGTTATATTTTCGGCCAATTTAAGATGTTGCACACCATGTTCAACCAAGGGTGTGCAACATCCTAAGTTGTCCGAAAATACAAAATGTGTGTTTCATAAAGAAAGTACGCATATTTTCGCAGGTTCCTCACCATCCAATCTTGTTAAGGAGGAAAATGATGCCTTTGCAGCCTGAATGGAAGATGCTGTATGTAGGAGCAGGTCCACAGGGGACACGAGTGTATTACCAGGAATGCACATCAAGCCTAGACTATAGTGCATGGGTGCTAGATCTGCACAATCGGCTGCAGTGGCTAGTTATTCTGACAAGAACAGATTGCAATTCATGCCTGGATGAGGGAGAAGCATACTTGAGCATGTTTTTCAGGGCTACGGATGCAATTATCAAATGCTGAAAGCATGCTTGCTGAAGTAATAACTTGTTTAAAAAAATGCAAACTACAGTAGATCTAGCTTTATCATTGGTGGTTGGTTACACAGAGTGAATGGCACCACTAGGTCACACTGGCTTTCATTTGGTGCTACTGTTTCCACCATGTTTACGTACTACTGTGATGCTCCAAATTCCATAGACAGGAAACATCAGTGCCCTGGTTTTAGACTCCATTCTGTCTAAAGAAGGCCAATGGCCTATACTACATTATAAAGTAAAGGGAATATCCAGATTTGGGTTTGTTTTTCATTGGCCATGTAGCCTATTGCAGGGCTGTAAATTGTGCATACTGTAACCACTAGAGGTGGAAACATTATGGCACATTACATTCTCTGGGATGGCAGTAGATTTGTGCATGTAATGAAGTGTAACAGTGTTGCTTCCGTCCCTCTCCTTGCCCGAACCTGGGCTCGAACCAAGGACCCTCTGAACACCGCCAACTGTCACCCAAGAAGCATCGTTACCTCTAGCTCCACAAAAGCTGCGTCCCTTCCAGAGCAAGGGAAACTCCCGTGTAGCTCAGTTGGTAGAGCATGGCGTTTGCAACGCCAGGGTTGTGGGTTCGTTTCCCACGGGGGGCCAGTATGAAAATGTATGCACTCACTAACTGTAAGTCGCTCTGGATAAGAGCGTCTGCTAAATGACTAAAATTTAAAATGTCTCAGAGCGAGTGATGTCATTGATTGAACACTACTAGCACGCACTGCTAACTAGCTAGCCATTTCACATCGACTACAGAAGCATGAATAGTATAAGTATGGGAAGACTTGGGGAAGGTGAAGGATGGTGTTGTTTACAAGTAGCAGGCCTAATGTCTTGCTTTCTCTTGGGTTTTTACTCTGCACATTTCGTTGGGGGCAGCTAATGGATGTAATGATGGATTAAAACGATTCCACTAACTGTGTTTCTGTTTTAGTGACCACCACACCACTATTGGGAGGTTAATGAATGCTGAATAATATGTAGGTGTTAGTGTTTGGTGCATGGGAGAAGATGTCTATACCACACGGGGTGGTGAGCAGAATCAAACTTGTGATCTGTTTGATAAATGTTGGTAGGTTGCGTAATGTGAGACCTGAGGCTGTCCGACCAACATAAACCCCTCCAGCTTGGCATTCTCTCAAACAGCTTCATGCGGAATGCTTTTGTGGTCCTCTGTAGCTCAGCTGGTAGAGCATGGCGCTTGTAACGCCAAGGTAGTGGGTTCGATCCCCGGGACCACCCATACACAAATATGTATGCACACATGACTGTAAGTCGCTTTGGATAAAAGCGTCTGCTAAATGGCATATTATTATATTAAATAAATAAAATAAAAAATAATATGCCATTTAGCAGACGCTTTTATCCAAAGCGACTTACAGTCATGCGTTACTAACTCTACATAGGCCTTCCGCTGTAATGAGCACAGTGGCTGAGCCAGACATGAGCTTCTGCTGGCCTGGGAACAGTTCAGAAAACAGGAAGAGGGGCATTCTGCTGCTCTTGGAACTTGTTGGGTTAGATAATTTTTTCTCTCTCTTCAGGACAGGTCTGGCTGGTTTAAAGGCAAAGTCATGTGTTCCAACCCCTGGTTCTGCTGTTTTGTTATTCCCTTTTGAAATCTGTTGATCTAGATGTATACTGATTTTTACTGTATCTCAATGTATAGGCTATCACTTCTTTCTGTTCTGACAAGGATTGACTGAAATGGTGCTGCAGTTAACCTAGACATTTTCACATGTCTGTTTTCTCAGTGGTATGGCTCCTCTACATCATGGTAATAGTGGTGCATCATGTTGTAGGGTTCCACCACAGATAGAACAATGAGCCAGATATAAGTGTGAAGCATCCGTTTGACACTTCCACTCACTACCAACTATGGTGATGAGAGGAAGCCAAGTGGGAGAATTTTGGCCGACATCATTTTCTCATTGATGAAACATTTGATCTCAATACAGTTTTCTGTTCTCAAAACTAGAATCCATTACAGAAAGAGTGGACTAAGTTTTGTAGATTTTACCCTTTGCCAAAGAAAAAAAAAAAGTTTAGGAGTGCAAGGACAAATTGAGTTATTGAGTACGTTAGTCCGTTAGTCAAAACGCGATCTCATCCAGCACTGGGCCGAGTTTGACGAAACTTGGGTGAACGATGCGTCTTGCAATAGAGATCCGGCATTTACAAAATTACACTGATTGGCCCAAGGCGGGAGCTATAGTAATTCATTGAAATTTGAGAGTCACACCAGAGAGGAAGAGGTGAAGCGAGAAGGATAGCTGGGCCAAAAATCTGTCTTCTCCAGCAGGTGGTGGTGTTATTTTTTCCGCTCACCAAGCGAGGTGTTTTTGTATGGAGGTCAATGAGGGTCGGATTTGGTTAACAAAAAATGGAATGGCTTATTTGCTACAGTACCAGTCAAAAGTTTGGACACACCTACTTATTCAAGGATTTTTCTTTATTTTTACTATTTTCTACATTGTAGAATAATAGTGAAGACATCAAAACTATGAAATAACACATATGGAATCATGTAGTAACCAAAAAAGTGTTTAAAAAATCTACATATTTTAGATTCTTCAAAGTAGCCACCCTTTGCCTTGATGACAGCTTTACACACTCTTGGCATTCTCTCAACCAGCTTCATGCGAAATGCTTTTCCAACAGTCTTGAAGGAGTTCCCACATATGCTGAGCACTTGTTGGCTACTTTTCCTTCACTCTGCGATCGAACTCATCCCAAAACATCTCAATTGGGTTTAGGTTGGGTGATTGTGGAGGCCAGGTCCTTCTGATGCAGCACTCCATCACGCTCCTAATAGCCCTTACACAGCCTGGAGGTGTCCTGTTGAAAAACAAACAATAGTCCCACTAAGCCCAAACCAGATGGGATGGTGTATCGCTGCAGAATGCTTTGGTAGCCATGCTGGTTAAGTGTGCCTTGAATTCTAAATAAATCACTGACAGTTTCACCTTCAAAGAACCCCCACACCTCCATGCTTCACGGTGGGAACCACACATGCGGAGATCAACCGTTCACCTACTCTGCGTCTCACAATGACAGTGGTTGGAACCAAAAATCTCAAATTTGGACTCATCAGACCAAAGGACAGATTTCCACCGGTCTAATATCCATTGCTCGTGTTTCTTGGCCCAAGCAAGTCTCTTCTTCTTATTGGTGTCCTTTAGTAGTGGTTTCTTTGTAGCAATTCGACCATGAAGGCCTGATTCACGCAGTCTCCTATGAACAGTTGATGTGTTTGTTACTTGAACTCTGTGAAGCATTTATTTGGGCTGCAATTTTTGAGGCTGGTAACTCTGGGTCTTCCTTTCCTGTGGCGGTCCTCATGAGAGCCAGTTTCATCATAGCGCTTGATGGTTTTTGCCACTGTACTTGAAGAAACTTTAAAGGTTCTTGACATTTTCTGGATTGACTGACCTTCTTGTCTTAAAGTAATTAAAGTTTATCTTTGCTTATTTGAGCTGTTCTTGCCATACTATGGACTTGTTCTTTTAACAAATAGGGCTATCTTCTGTATACCACCCCTACCTTGTCACAACACAACTGATTGGCTCAAACGCATTAAGAAGGAAAGAAGTTCCACAAATTAACTTTTAACAAGGCACACCTGTTCATTTAAATGCATTCCAGGTGACTACCTCATGAAGCTGGTTGAGAGAATGCCAAGAGTGTGCAATGCTATCAAGGCAAAGGGTGGCTACTTTGAAGAATTTCAAAAAAAAATATATATATATATATATATATATATATATTTTGATTTGTTTTAATACTTTTTTGGTTACTACATGATTCCATATGTGTTATTTAATAGTTTTGATATCTTCATTATTATTCTACAATGTAGAAAATATTTAAAAAATAAAGAAAACCCTTGACTGAGTAGGTGTGTCAACTTTTGACTGGTACTGTACGTGTGGCTTAATTGATCAAATAGAAGTTTCGTAATGCTTTAGTTGTTACTTTTTATGCTCATTCACATTTATAAAACAGATTAGACAGCTAGCACATAAGTCAACTTTTTAGTAGGGTCTGCTCTGTGCTAAATTTTGGAAGTTGAGACATAAAAAGGGTATCGTTAGAAAGGTTAACTTCTCTATCACAGTAAAATGTCTCAATGTGTTTCGTTGTCCATATGAACGATTCTGTTGTACCAAACCTCAAATGCAAATAGCCAGTTGAAACTGCTTGTTGTCATAGAGGAATAAGTAATCTATCATCTTTGTTATGAGTGGCAGGGGGAGGGGCTTGGTGTGTGTGAATTGGAAGGTGCACACAGCACTGGAGTAAAGGAAATAAGACCAAAAAATGAACAAGCAGACATAAACGCTACAAACCCCAGGATAACTTGATTCTTGAGATGCATGGATTTGTAATTTCGCCCTAAAACATACATTCAAATTCAATTGCTATATCGCCCACCCCTAGCCCCTTCTGACTTTGACTGTGGCTCTTGATGGCTGGAAGAGTGTTGTGGATACAGTGTTCTACTCGGTCCATGATAAGGTTGTCTGACAAGTGCAATAAAAAATTACCTGATAATGGCAGTATATAGCTGACCTTTTTTTCTCTTGGAAGTGTGGCAACTCCTCACAAGGCTCAGTGTTTGCCTCTGTGAGAGTCATCATAATTAGCCTAACATGTCATGTATGGGGTTTTAAATTAGTTTTGAAGTCTTGGCCAGTCATAAACCATCTGTTGCATTTTGTCCATCCAATCCTGCTGTATTTATATGATGTAGAGCCAGGCCAAGGTAACTGCCTTTCTTCTAGTTGCTAATTCACTAAATCATTGGGCATTCGCTTAATCACTAATTTGTCAGAGAATGGTGACGGACCACCATCGGCCTTTAGCTGCCCCATGTACACCTTAATAACACATGGGCCAGCCTGGTGACAATGTTTGCAAACCAATTAAATGTGGTGGATGGTGTGACTCGTTTCAATGGGATTAACCATCAGCCTCCTGACCTGTACATCTGAACGGTCAGTCCAGGCCGCTACTACCGTTCTCCTGTCACCATATATGAGGATGTCCATATCATTCATGGACATGACGTATCAGAGGGGGGTGGGGGTCTGAAGCTAGCCAACAGTTGATTCCCAACGGCTTTGCTATTGTGCTTGTCCAACTTTTTATTTTCTATCCCGTGACCAGCAAAGCGGAAAGCCCTTTGTCTGACCCCCCCCACGCCCCTTCTCTAAGCTCACTGTTGCCATTGGCCATGTGGCTAACTTTAGAGTAAGCTCTGTCAGGGCTTAGCCGGCCCTAATCCAGGTTTAAAGTGACAAGCAGCACTACCCTATTTATACCCACGTTTCACTCTTTAGGGCCAAGGCCTGTGTTGCTGCCCAAACATGACACTGCTAATCTAGATCTAGTGCCAAGGTCGTACCTGGAAGTCCTCATCCATTTCCATCCTCCATTTTCAGAACAAATGGGTGTACCCCTCCCCCACTGCAAGTGATTTTATTAGGGCAGAATATTATTTTGTGAAATAAATATGCTGAACAAAAATATAAACGCAACATGTACAATTTCAAAGATTTTACTGAGTTATAGTTCATATAAGGAAATAAGTCAATTGAAATGAATTCATTAGACCCTAATCTATGGATTTCACATGACTGGGAATACAGACATGCATCTGTTGGTCACAGAAACCTTAAAAAAAAAAAAAGGTAGGGGCATGGATCAGAAAACCAGTCAGTATCTGGTGTGACCACCAGCGTGACACATCTCCTTCGCATAGAGTTGGGCGGCAGATAGCCTAGTGGTTAGAGCTTTGGGCCAGTAACTGAAAGGTTGCTAGTTTGAATCCCTGAGCCGACAAGGCTCTATGTGCCCTTGAGCAAGGCACTTAACCCTAATTGCTCATGTAAGTCGCTCTAAATGACTAAAATGTAGTTGATTGTTGAATGTTGTCCCACTCATCTTCAATGGCTGTGCGAAGTTGCTGGATATTAGTGGGAAC
The DNA here is from genome assembly GCF_020615455.1 of Coregonus clupeaformis. NCBI lineage: Eukaryota > Metazoa > Chordata > Actinopteri > Salmoniformes > Salmonidae > Coregonus > Coregonus clupeaformis. The sequence continues at coordinate 615,416 of NW_025533567.1, read as the reverse complement.
TGGAACACGCTGTCGTACACGTCTATCCAGAGCATCCCAAACATGCTCGATGAGTGACATGTCTGGTGAGTATGCAGGTCATGGAAGAACTGGGACATTTTCAGCTTCCAGAAATTGTGTACAGATCCTTGGGCCGGGGATTATCATGCTGAAACATGAGGTGATGTCGACGGATGAATGGCATGACAATGGGCCTCAGGATCTCGTCGCGGCATCTCTGTGCATTCAAATTGCCATCGATAAAATGCAATTGTGTTCATTGTCCGTAGCTTATGCCTGCCCATACCATAACCCCAACGCCACCATGGGGCACTCTGTTCACAATGTTGACATCAGTAAAACGCTCGCCCACGCAACATGGCATGCGGTTGTGAGGCCGGTTGGACGTACTGCCACATTTTCTAAAACTTTTTTGTAGGCGGCTTATGGTAGAGAAATTAACATAAAATTATCTGGCAACAGCTCTGGTAGACATTCCTGCAGTCAGCATGCCAATTGTGCACACTCCCTCAACTTGAGACATCTGTGGCATTGTGTCGTGACAGAACTGCACATTTTAAAGTGGCCTTTTATTGTCCCCAGCACAAGGTGCACCTGTGTATTGATCATGCTGTTTAATCAGCTTCTTGATATGCCACATCTGTCAGGTGGATGGATTATCTTTGCAAAGGAGAAATGCTCACTAACAGGGATGTCAACAAATGTGTGCATAAAACTTGAGAGAAAGAAGCTTTTTGTGCATATGGAAAATTTCTGTGATCTTTTATTTCAGCTCATGGAACATGGGACCAACACTTTACATGTTGCGTTTGTATTTTTGTTCAGTGTAGTTAATTCTTCAGACTTTCCTAAATGTAGTCTAGCCCATTTCGCAATGTTCTCTAGTTAGTTTGGCATTTGGCAAGGTCAGCAAGCGTCAGTTTGAGCTGTCAGAACTTTGACAAGCGTTCAATCAACCCCGCCATGTGTTTTTGTAAAGAACACTGTCTGCACCCAGCTTGTAAGGCAGAATGTCACTGAAGGGTTTCAGGTTATTTGATTGTTCTGCTCTCTCATGTGTAGCTAGCCCATTAGCTACAGCTATTAAAGTACCAGGTGTGTGCTAGACACATTTATTGTGATTTATGGTTGACTATTAGAAGGCTTTTCTGTTGATGCTTGTGTGTCATTGCCTAGTTCTCCTGTGATGGTTTATGGAGCGCTGGCATTGGGAACTTTTCACCTGCACCTAGGGAAGACAGCAGAATGTGCAGGAAAGGGGGAATTGATTCTGTGACACAAACAACCCTAATTCCATCAAGCGCAGTCTTGCACAAGTCCCCCGTACACCATGAGTCACTGGAATACACTTACTACATGCTCCATTGTATCCTTGCCTGGAGCTTGTCATACAAACATGATTTCTGAATAATACAGTCCTACTGTTGCATTTGTTTGACTATAGATGTGCTGTTGCAGTGATCCCTTGCAGCTATAGTGAATGTTTTAATTTGAGATTGAAGTAGGAGCCTCAGCCAGCTCATCATATTAAACCTGTACTTGACCTGCAGCCTCACATGTCACAAAAGCCTCAAGCTGCCTTGCAAACCAACATACTTAAGAGTAATTCCCTACTCCAGGGCTACAATGGTGCATTAACTACATTAAACAGTTTACCCATTTGTGGCTCCAGTAGTGCTGATCACCTGTGTCTGTGTTGATCATTGAACACTCATATCAGTTGCACTGTGGATTTGCACCTCTGCTTGATGAATGAACACTAACGTTTACACAGCCACAGGGTGGGGTTTTATTTTCCTGGTAGAATGTGTGTGAATGTCATAACTAGCTACTAAGATTCTTGAGATACAGTGAGCAGAGCTAGGGGACAGCCAGGAGCATGCCTCAGGAAGATGCTCAGCGCAGCACTGTGCATGTGTCCCTTGTGACCTGACCACATCTCAGACTAGCCTGCTTAGCTATGCCGTGTGGTCAGAGGCGATCCTCTTGGCTTGTGCTGTTTGAGCAGATTCACCTTGGCTCTGCAGTATGCTCAGGGTTGTGCCGTCAGCGGGGTCCTTGATATTGATTGGTTTCCCCTGCTCTGGTGTACTGTGTGTTATATCTGTGGCTGTGCTATTTGTGTATGTGTTGTTTCCATGGTCTTGGCCGAGCATATTTGTTCCAATAAGCGCAATGTCAGTCCTCACTCTGTTTGCTCTGTCGTTCTCTCTCATCCAGTTAAGGGCTCTCGACCAGGCAAGAACGTTCAGCTGACAGAGAACGAGATCCGTGGCCTTTGCCTCAAGTCTCGCGAAATCTTCCTCAGCCAGCCAATCCTGCTCGAGCTTGAGGCACCACTCAAGATCTGCGGTGAGTCATATTGGATAAGTTACAATAGCTGAAATTGGTTTCATAGTAATTAATGTTGGTGGAACAAAGCAGCAGCGCCTCTGACACAGAACTGATAGTGAACGCTCCAAGGTTTCACAACATGACTGATTGTCTGATTTACTGTAGAATTCTAATCTCTAATTGCCTGTGCTATCTCAGTCCAACGGCCTGTATACACACACACACACACACACAGGTCTAATGTAGTCAGGGAGGGTGTGGTAGGGACTGACTGTCCACCTCTGTGCTGCCCCCTGCAGGTGATGTCCATGGTCAGTACTATGACCTGCTGCGGCTGTTTGAGTACGGAGGCTTCCCCCCGGAGAGCAACTACCTGTTCCTAGGGGACTATGTGGACCGAGGGAAGCAGTCCCTGGAGACCATCTGCCTGCTTCTGGCCTACAAGGTCAAATACCCAGAGAACTTCTTCCTGCTGCGTGGCAACCACGAGTGCGCCTCCATTAACCGTATCTATGGCTTTTATGATGAGTGTAAGTGCCGAGACGAGAAGCTGGAACACAACAGGAGACCGGAACACACACACACAGAGTATTAGCCATTTAGTAATGCCCCATGCTCTTTGTTGCCCTGCTCTTCTTTAGGTAAGAGACGGTATAACATCAAGCTGTGGAAGACGTTCACAGACTGCTTCAACTGTTTACCCGTGGCTGCAATTGTAGATGAGAAGATCTTCTGCTGCCATGGAGGTGGGTGGTGTATGCTTGCAGGGTCTGTCTGAGTGTGTTTTGAGGGTTCAGTCTTTATTTATATATATATACAGTGGGGAAAAAAAGTAGTCAGCCACCAATTGTGCAAGTTCTCCCACTTAAAAAGATGAGAGGCCTGTAATTTTCATCATAGGTACACGTCAACTATGACAGACAAAATGAGAAGAAAAAATCCAGAAAATCACATTGTAGGATTTTTAATGAATTTATTTGCAAATTATGGTGGAAAATAAGTATTTGGTCAATAACAAAAGTTTCTCAATACTTTGTTATATACCCTTTGTTGGCAATGACACAGGTCAAACGTTTTCTGTAAGTCTTCACAAGGTTTTCACACACTGTTGCTGGTATTTTGGCCCATTCCTCCATGCAGATCTCCTCTAGAGCAGTGATGTTTTGGGGCTGTCGCTGGGCAACAAGGACTTTCAACTCCCTCCAAAGATTTTCTATGGGGTTGAGATCTGGAGACTGGCTAGGCCACTCCAGGACCTTGAAATGCTTCTTACGAAGCCACTCCTTCGTTGCCCGGGCGGTGTGTTTGGGATCATTGTCATGCTGAAAGACCCAGCCACGTTTCATCTTCAATGCCCTTGCTGATGGAAGGAGGTTTTCACTCAAAATCTCACGATACATGGCCCCATTCATTCTTTCCTTTACACGGATCAGTCGTCCTGGTCCCTTTGCAGAAAAACAGCCCCAAAGCATGATGTTTCCACCCCCATGCTTCACAGTAGGTATGGTGTTCTTTGGATGCAACTCAGCATTCTTTGTCCTCCAAACACGACGAGTTGAGTTTTTACCAAAAAGTTATATTTTGGTTTCATCTGACCATATGACATTCTCCCAATCCTCTTCTGGATCATCCAAATGCACTCTAGCAAACTTCAGACGGGCCTGGACATGTACTGGCTTAAGCAGGGGGACACGTCTGTCACTGCAGGATTTGAGTCCCTGGCGGCGTAGTGTGTTACTGACGGTAGGCTTTGTTACTTTGGTCCCAGCTCTCTGCAGGTCATTCACTAGGTCCCCCCGTGTGGTTCTGGGATTTTTGCTCACCGTTCTTGTGATCATTTTGACCCCACGGGGTGAGATCTTGCGTGGAGCCCCAGATCGAGGGAGATTATCAGTGGTCTTGTATGTCTTCCATTTCCTAATAATTGCTCCCACAGTTGATTTCTTCAAACCAAGCTGCTTACCTATTGCAGATTCAGTCTTCCCAGCCTGGTGCAGGTCGACCATTTTGTTTCTGGTGTCCTTTGACAGCTCTTTGGTCTTGGCCATAGTGGAGTTTGGAGTGTGACTGTTTGAGGTTGTGGACAGGTGTCTTTAATACTGATAACAAGTTCAAACAGGTGCCATTAATACAGGTAACGAGTGGAGGACAGAGGAGCCTCTTAAAGAAGAAGTTACAGGTCTGTGAGAGCCAGAAATCTTGCTTGTTTGTAGGTGACCAAATACTTATTTTCCACCATAATTTGCAAATAAATTCATTAAAAATCCTACAATGTGATTTTCTGGATTTTTTTCCCTCAATTTGTCTGTCATAGTTGACGTGTACCTATGATGAAAATTACAGGCCTCTCTCATCTTTTTAAGTGGGAGAACATGCACAATTGGTGGCTGACTAAATACTTTATTCCCCACTGTGTGTGTGTATATATATACATATATATATGTATGTTGAAGTCGGAAGTTTACATACACCTTAGCCAAATACATTTAAACTCAGTTTTTCACAATTCCTGACATTTAATCCTAGTACTAATTCCCTGTCTTAGGTCAGTTAGGATCACCACTTTATTTTAAGAATGTAAAATGTCAGAATAATAGTAGAGAGAATGATTTCTTTCAGCTTTTATTTCTTTCATCACATTCCCAGTGGGTCAGAAGTTTACAAACACTCAATTAGTATTTGGTAGCATTGCCTTTAAATTGTTTAACTTGGGTCAAACGTTTCGGTTAGCCTCCTTGCTCGCACACACTTTTTAAGTTCTGCCCACAAATGTTCTATAGGATTGAGGTCAGGGCTTTGTGATGGCCACTCCAATACCTTGACTTTGTTGTCCTTAAGCCATTTTGCCACAACTTTGGAAGTATGCTTGGGGTCATTGTCCATTTGGAAGACCGAATTTGCGACCAAGCTTTAACTTCCTGACTGATGTCTTGAGATGTTGCTTCAATATATCCACCTAATTTTCCTTCCTCGTGATGCCATCTATTTTGTGAAGTGCACCAGTCCCTCCTGCAGAAAAGCACCCCCACAGCATGATGCTGCCACCCCTGTGCTTCACGTTTGGGATGGTGTTCTTCGGCTTGCAAGGCACCCCCTTTTTCCTCCAAACATAACGATGGTCATTATGGCCAAACAATTCTATTTTTGTTTAATCAGACCAGAGGACATTTCTCCAAAAAGTACGATCTTTGTCCCCATGTGCAGTTGCAAACCGTAGTCTGGCTTTTTTTATGCCGGTTTTGGAGCAGTGGCTTCTTCCTTGCTGAGCGGCCTTTCAGGTTATGTCGATATAGGACTCGTTTTACTGTGGATATAGATACTTTTGTACCTGTTTCCTCCAGCATCTTCACAAGGTCCTTTGCTGTTGTTCTGGGATTGATTTGTACTTTTCGCACCAAAGTACATTCATCTCTAGGAGACAGAACGCATCTCCTTCCTGAGCGGTATGACGGCTGCGTGGTCCCATGGCGTTTATACTTGCGTACTATTGTTTGTACAGATGAACGTGGTACCTTCAGGCATTTGGAAATTGCTCCCAAGGATGAACCAGACTTGTGGATTTGTTTTGATTTTCCCATGATGTCAAGCAAAGAGGCACAGAGTTTGAAGGTATGCCTTGAAATACATCCACAGGTACACCTCCAATTGACTCAAATGATGTAAATTAGCCTATCAGAAGCTTCTAAAGCTTTCTGGAATTTTCCAAGCTGTTTAAAGGCACAGTCAACTTAGTGTATGTAAACTTCTGACCCACTGGAATTGTGATACAGTGAATTATAAGTGAAATAATGTGTCTGTAAACAATTGTTGGAAAAATGACTTGTCATGCACAAAGTAGATGTCCTAACCGACAAAACTATAGTTTGTTAACAAGAAATTTGTGGAGTGGTTGAAAAACGAGTTTTAATGACTCCAACCTAAGTGTATGTAAACTTCCAACTTCAACTGTATATATATATTTTTTTGTTTTTTGTGTAAAAAATGTTAAGGGGGTAGATCAGCTTTAATATTGCAGCTATATTGTAACTTCCATCAATGTAATTGTCTGCAATACTTCCAATCCCTGTTGGTCTTTTCCTTGTGGGTCTTATCAATAAGCGTTTGGTTGCCCCATGATCGTTTGGATGAACCACTCCCTTAAGTGTTTGTGGTGGGAGATGACTCAAGTGCATACAATATACAATTGATAGGATGTGGTAGTTATCAAGGTGTGATTTCAGATATTATTGTTCTTGGTGGTAGGCGTCATCAGAAAATGGTATCATGGCAGTCATTATTCATGTATGTGGTGATGTAATGTTTCTGTGTGCTGTGTTTTGTGTTCTGTCCAGGCCTCTCTCCAGACCTTCAGTCCATGGAGCAGGTGCGCAGAGTGATGCGACCCACAGATGTGCCTGACCAGGGCCTGCTGTGTGACCTGCTGTGGGCCGACCCAGACAAAGATGTCCTGGGCTGGGGCGAGAACGACCGTGGGGTCTCCTTCACATTCGGGGCAGACGTGGTGGCCAAATTTTTGCACAAACATGACATGGACCTTATATGCAGGGCACATCAGGTAATGGCTTAGCTCAGTGGTTTAGAGTTTTGGATGGGGGTTAGGGGCTGGGAAGAGGGTATTTTGCGGGACACGGTCAGACCAATGGTGGTTTGGAGAGAATAGAGGGATCTTGTTATTAATCAGGCAAATCAGATAATCAAAGGTCATTGCACCTACATAAAATATTGAAGCACTTTTTTAAAGCTGGAATCCTTAATTGGTGAAACTGCCACGTATGTTTGGGATATTACAACAACAAAGAAGTTACTGTAAATAACGAACACTGTTTTTTCCCCTCTGACATCATTGCACACGCAATAGAACATCAGAATATATACTGCAATTTTTTTGGACCACGCTGCCGACAATTACTCCTCCGTTTGAACAACATAAACAATAACAAAGGTGCTGGGGTGAACAGTGGCTCTATTTCCCCTATTGCGGATTCCATCTTTAAAGCATGTAATTTTGTGTATTTTTACTGGCATTGGAGGTTGAGGTGTTGATTAGGATGTTAACTCCTCTGTTTGAAATTATTGCTCTGCAGTTGTTAGGTGTCCGCTCCTGGTATTTTTCCTGTTTCTTTTTTATTGCATTGTTCTTACCTCTTTCATTCCTGTCCTCAGGTGGTAGAAGACGGTTACGAGTTCTTTGCAAAGAGACAGCTTGTTACTCTGTTCTCTGCCCCTAACTACTGTGGAGAGTTTGATAATGCCGGTGCCATGATGAGTGTGGATGAGACCCTCATGTGCTCCTTTCAGGTGTGTACTCCTCTGCTTTTCTCTGCGTCTTTCCTTTCTCCTTCAGTCTGGCTGTTCCTGTCCGTCGGTCTTGATTTTTAAGCTCTGCCGGTCTCCTGTCTTACCTGTTATGTGCTGCAGTGTTCAGTCTGTAGGAGTATGTATATTTATAGCTGTCTAAAGAAAGCCTCTGTTCCTCAGATTCTCAAGCCAGCGGATAAGAAGCTCTACTCTTACGGTGGAGGTGGAGGAATGGGATCTGGACGCCCGGTCACCCCGCCACGAAATTCCGCTAAGGGCGGAAAGGCCAAGAAATAACACCCACTGGACCCCCCTCCCTGAACCAAGCACCCCTGTCGCCCCCCCACACTCTTTCTCTACCTCCCTACTTCTATCTCCCTCATCACCAAACAGCAACAAAGCAGACAGTACTTAGGGTTCGGTCCTCTTTTTCTCTGATACTGTTTTTAACTGTTTGAGTGTATGTCCGTGCGTGTGTCTGAAAGAGAGGTTTGTTGTATTCTGTTTGTATGTCCTCCCTTTCCCCTACTCTGTTCTCCTGTCACTTTGTAGATGAAATTGGTCCTTCCTTTCAGTGATGGAAATGCAGACCTGGGGGAGAGGGAGGAGAGATGGGGATAGGGAGGGGGAATGGGGATAGGGAGGGGGAGGAGAGATGGGGATAGGGAGGGGGAATGGGGAGAGGGAGGAGAGATGGGGATAGGGAGGGGGAATGGGGAGAGGGAGGAGAGATGGGGATAGGGAGGGGGAGAGGGAGGAGAGATGGGGATAGGGAGGAGAGATGGGGATAGGGAGGGGGAGAGGGAGGAGAGATGGGGATAGGGAGGGGGAGAGGAAAGGAGCCTTTACTGTTTGTTAGGGCCCTGCACTGTTTTGATGCTAAACACAACTTTTGTACATCCTGTTTGAGAGGTTTGTGTGTATGTGTGTATGGAATGGGGTCAATCTGCATGGTCAGATGGTAACAACGGCACACACCACACACTGAGAGCACAGGTGGATATGTGCAGATGGACCCTTTAGTTTATGGATTCACAAAGATCAAGAAGCGGACACGTTTTTTTTCTTCTTCCCAAAAACCAATGATTTGAAAACGCAATCATGGATGTGAAATAGCTTTTCTGTTGTTTTTTTTGTAGATGCATAAAAAAAGGTTTGAATCTTTTGAGTTTTAGTTTATTTGGAAGCCGATGATTAATAAAGAACCATTTATTTAAAATATTCCATCACACTATGTTCACTATGTTCGCCTCACCATTGCTTTGTAATTTGTTTATATATTAAATTCCTCTACCCCACATGTCGAACTCATTCCACAATGGGCTGAGTTTCCGCGGGTTTTCGCTCCACCCTTGTACTTGGTTGATGAATTAAGGTCACTAATTAGTAAGGAACTTACTCGAAAGGAAAAACCAAAAACCCGCAGACACTCGGCCCTCCATGGAATGAGTTTTACACCCCTGCTCTACCCCCTTTGTCATTCCCACTTGCTCCTCTCGTCTGAATGGTATCGAAAGCTATGTTTGTTCAGGGTGGGATGTTGGGATTATTTGCTGGCTCCATGAAATACCCATTTCCTGTGCAGCATTTTGGGGTCTTTTGCTTAGCCATTTTCTATCACCCCCTATCCTTTAAATTAAATGTCTGTTCTCCTTGCCCCTATCCTTTAAACACTGTCAATGTTCATCTCTCTGGTTCTCATTCCCCCACAGTCTTCCATATTCTGTCTCCCATTTTGCTCAGTAGTTTCTCTCTGGGTTCTGAGTAGTCAAAGAATGTCATTCCTCAATTCTCACCCCACTTTGCATCTGCCCCCCTGTTTTTCTCTTCTTTTTCTCTTTTATATTTAAAGATGATGTGTAACAACTTGCCAGACAGCATTAATGGTCATTTCGTGTGCTGGGTTCCTTCTCACCTTTTAGTAGCTAGCTCATATCGGCTTCTAGTGCGCTCTCCTCTCCACTAGGTGGCGCATTTCATACAACTGACTCACCATTGCGTCATCTCACTGAAGACTGGGATTCAGGAGTACTGTACATTCAATGCGCCCCATGCAGTGCTGGGTGCATTCATGGTGCATGGGCGGCAGTATGTTTTTTAAAGAGCACATAGCTCAAGGTTTTTGGCTTTGCAGTTTATAAAGAAAATTGATCATATTGTGAGACCAAGGAGTGTTGGTTTTAATTACGTTATGATCCATTGACAAGAGGAAGTCTTATTTGCTGTTAGATAAAGATATTGAATGCTTGATATACAATTATATTACATGGAAAGGTAATACGCTTGTTTTTAAAAGAGGTGTAATATTAGAGAAGAAACATTTTGGGTTGGAAAACTTTTTTTTTTTTTTTCAATGTGTTGGAATTGTCGTCAATGGCTTTCAGGCCAATATTAAATTACTTGTTTTATGACAAGGCTTTAAGATAATGATTCAGAGCTGTAATGTAGACCATCTGAAATGTTTAGAAAATATGCATTTTGGAGGCAAGCTTTGCTTTCATGCTTTAGACAGTACAGTAGAGCAATTAAAAGATAAAACAATGCATCAACTTTAAGATAAATTGTTTTGGGGATCATTGCAGGTCTTAATATTACTGTCCTGAATGATACCAATTTCACCCGACCCTACTCTGTTCATAGCGGGGTAAACGTTCTGCTTGCAATGTTGGTCAGATCATTAATTTGGTCAAATCATTGTTATTAAGACATCACCACCAACAATCTACTGTAACTATCTACATCAATCTTATTTCTTTTGACCTATTTTATTTTAAGAACTAGGGCAATATAGATATTGTAATAATGTAAAATGTTTTTATTTTCTTTCAACCAATCAGGGACGTTTTTCCTTCATGCACTGTCGCTGGGTAGAATACAGATCCACGTTCAGTTTCCAAACGTTGTCGAACGTTGCAGATAGAAATGCCATGAATAGAGCTGATGTGAGTTCTTATTCTACAGTATGAAAAATGTATGCACTCACTAACTGTAAGTCGCTCTGGATAAGAGCGTCTGCTAAATGACTAAAATGTACATGTCAGAGGCATGTTTGTTCTACATAGCCTATTTCTATCTGAACGTATCAAAACGTTAAGTCTTGCTGAACGCGCCCCAGGCTTTTAAGCTAAAATATAAATAAATGAATCAAAAACGTTAAATAACAAATACAAATAATGCTTTTTTATTTTTATGTAATTTGTTTTCCAACCAATCACAAATCTTGTTTCTGTTACCGGGTAGAAAATAAAAATGAGTGAATTTGTACTTTTTGTCTGTTTTTGTCTTAAAGGTACAATATGGAAGTTTGGCTCGAGTGTTGGCTGTATGGTTCGTATGCACAATGCACAATCCTTTGTTTTGGGCTAACGAACTTGCAATATAAACTATACTCATGGGTGTGGGGAGGTGGGTCCCCCTTCTGTCTAAGTAAGTAATTTCCGGACAATATTCCTGTCCATAATAGTGGACAAGTTTTGTCTCGAGCAACGGCAAATATTCCATAATGTAACTTTAAATGAGCCATGGTTTGTGTATAATGTAAGATACAGTGACGCTATAGGCCACTATTGTTGAATTACCCATATAGTGGTACATACATACTACATACTGTATGTTTGAGATTACATTTCAAATGGGCGCCATCTAGTGTACACAATATATGCAGTTCATCTATAGAAAATCATTTATAGGAACATTTTATTATAGGGAGAAATAGGCAGAGCAGGAATGCGCGTTTCTGTTTTGCACATGGCCCTCTCAATTCGGATGATATAAAACAGCTGTAACGAATCTCAAATCAATAGCCCACAAAGCGCCACTGGAACTGTGTTAGGTCAGCATTGTTGAATTGTTTGGGATAAGAGCTCATTCAAACTGAGAATGGATCCTTGTGATTGCTCAAAAAGTAAGTTTGCCAAGTGGAATTGATCTGTAAATTCCGAATTGACCTAAACGGGTACAGTGGATTTTATATAGATTTGCATGGCAGGTGAAGCTTATCAATTTTCTAGTTGAAGTGTTTTGTTTGTAGCTGGAAGCTGCAGTTGCGGTGGACCCTGCAAGTGCACAAACTGTGGATGTACAACGAAAAGTAAGTGCATGGGTTACTCTCCATGAAGTGCAATCCGTAGTTGAAACAATAACAAAGCGACGCTAAAGGATGGAGCTGGACAAATGTACACTTAGACTGCGCTATGGGATCTAAGGACTGACTATTATCGTTTTAACCATGTTGAGTATTTAGTGTTTGTTTACATTCACTTTTCCCCCAATGTTTGTAAGCAATCATATATTTTGGGTTCTGATGGGACAGGCCTACGACCGTTTAACTCCACTCATGAGGCATTTAAATTATATTGTTCAAGAATCAACGGGTACATGGCGTTAATTGTGGAGTCAAATTAGCTGTAACAAGTGCAGGTTGCCCCACTAAACTTTACAATTTAGTTATGAATAATTGGTAGTCACGTCAAGACAACATACCTAGCCAATGAGGGGATTCGAAAAATCTGGGCCGGGTAGGCGTGTCTTGTACCGGGTGAAAGATTATTGCATTCGTTTAGGAACCGGGCTGCCTCCTGGGCGTGAGTCAAGTCCCGCGAAAGCCCACGGCGAAGTCTGCTCTAAGTGGCGTAATGAGTAGGATTGCTTTCACTTGCAAAAGTAATTGCTCTTGATAACGCTTTATCTGTCTTCCCTATGTAAACTAGCTTAAATTCAAACCTATGGGAAAGATATGTTTGGGGGAAACCCTGCTTTAAAGGAATCCTTCACCCAAATTAGTTGCGTATCTTTCCTTACGTTGTAAGCGTTTAGTGCAATGTCCAAATAATGCTTTTTAAAATGGAATATCCACTGTCAAACTCCAGATGCCGCCACTAGTGGCATGTCTGCGTGCATCTAACATTCAACTGAACTTTTAGGGCAGAAATTGCTTTCAGGCCTGTACTATAGCAGCCACAGGTCTTGTTGGAAAACCACTCATGATCATTAATCAGTACTAATCTCTTCTATCATTCCTCCAGGTTGTTGTTCCTGCTGCCCGACTGGATGCAGCAAGTGCGCCTCTGGTTGTGTGTGCAAGGAGGGCAAGACGTGCGATACAAGCTGCTGTCAGTGAGGGCTGACTCATGACACTATGTCCTCTTCCATTACATTAAATTGTCCCTGTTGTACGACCCAGAGCATTACATTTGTGGTAATAAATTTCTGCTTCAACTTTGGCTGTTGTCTTCAATCATGTGAAACTGATGTCTCCTTGCTTTTTAGTGAGCACTAATGTGAATTCCAGTGATATTTCCTTGGAAAGTGAAATGTGCTCTGATTGTAGTGGGTACCACCTGGGGCCAAAATCTGCCCCTTGCTGGTATAGGGGGACCTTGCATATGGCATGTCTTCCAAATTCCTTATTCAGTGGTGCCGTATATCTAATATTGCTCATAGGACATGAGTGGGGGGTATCCACTGTCCTTGAGCAATCCTCAGTGATTCCCGTTTCTTTCTGGCATCTACAATCTAAAGAACTAGTCCTACACGTTTGCTAAGTGTTATATTGCCTCACACTGGCTGTGTTTAGACAGGCAGCCCAATTCTGATCTTTTTTCACTAATTGGTCTTTTGACCATTCAGCTCTGAAAAATGTGATTGGTCAAAAGACCCACAGTAAGAAAAAATCAGTTGGTCTGCCTGTGTAAACTCATTTTACTAGACCAACATCCTAATATTGGATTCATTTTACCCAGACTTTCTTTTAGTCCATGAACATAGGCTTAATCAAGGTCTGGAAAACTGGCCCCAAAACGTCAGTGTGAGTTGACATGGGCTCGATCTACAATGACTTGTACCTCCAAAGCCTGGGTAGTTGAAACAAGCGCACACTGTGCTACATTATTCCCTCTGTGTCCCCGTGCAAGACACCCAGTGTGTGTAAGGGCACACTTCCCCAAGACCCCGAAGGACCACTGGCATGATCCCACTGCTTACACCAATGTAGTAGGAGAGGGCTGAGACAGGGTCATTAGCCATGGATTCTGTCAATGTAACATTTTTTTTTTGTTGAGGGTTCTCAATTTCGCAGCGTGTAAAAGTCATGTTAAACTGAAATTATAAATAACGTCTGTCCATTCAAGCAACTGAAACCCAACCTACTACGACCAGGCACAACCAACCGTATTACTAGAACTAAAGTCCATCCTATCCCTATTGACAAATGGCCTGGGAGAGATTTCGTAACTGGCGTAAAATTGACCTTGGCACTAGCCAATGAAAAACAACGGATATGTCCCTAGTTTGGTTTCACTGCAGCAGTGTTACTCGCATACCTCAGTTGGTGCTCGACCAACTTCTGATACGAGAATAACAAAAAACATAAACAATCAATTCCTTCCCTCAGGTCAGTCGTTTTGTTGTGGAAACTACCTGGTTAGATAATTTGATAACATCTACATTTGCAACGTTGAATCAACGAGACAACACCAATAAATTGTGCTGTGTTTTGGCGGATCAGCTAGCTACGTAACGTTAGCTAGCTGACTCGACATCTGACATAGCGAGCTAGCAGCTAGCTAGCAACCACTACGGATGCAATCTAGCTAGCGGCTTTCGTTATCAAATACTCCCAGGTAATGTTATGCTAAATAGAGCTGCAGTCTAACTTATATAAATCAATCTAGCTAGCTATATTTCTCATGTTTGCTTATGCCAGAGTCCGACGGTAACTAGCTAGACTCAGTTAAACGCGATGTCCTGCGGTAGCTAGCTGCTAGCTATGATGCTAATTTAGACATCAAAATCAGAAGGCTAGCTAGTTAACCTTAGCTGGTCAGTTTGTTAGTTTCTAACATAAGCTAGTTCTAGCTAAAACATCAATAAGGTTATCATCGAAGCCGTACATAAAGGCTAATGTTAGCTTGTATGGGGTTACGAGGTCAACTTGACTCAGTTGTGGGTGGTTGTCAGTCGCATCGCCCTGTCCCTTGACCCCGAGCCCTGTCCTTTCAGCATGCTGATGGTGGGAGGCGATGGACGGATGCAGTAAAATGAGTGTGATGGAGCTGTGTGAGACGGATGATCTGGCCACCAGCTTGGTGCTGGACCCCTTGCTGGGGTTCAGCACCCATAAAATGAACGTCAGGTAATCTCTTTAAACCTCCTATCCATTACAGTACATTTGACAAAGGTGTGTGAAATGACAAACTTTTAAATGTATGCATTGCACCATTTGTCTTATGCTTGGTCTTGATGGGTCCTCTCTGCATCTAGTAATTAGTCTTCATCAGGAAGTTAAGGCACAACTTCAGTGTTCTTCAAAGAGAAGTGGAAATGTTCTTCACAATTACAAAAAACAGTACACACCTAACTCTTGTCGCCCTGCAGCCCCCCCCCAGAGGTCCGTCGTTGGGGCTACCTCAAAGAGACTCTGCTACGCTTCCAACGCACACATGACTTGCAGGCCACCTTTGAGGCCCTCACAGTGGGAGACTGGGCCTGTGACTACTTCACTGGACTGGGCACCCACCGCCTGGAACTACTGAAACAGCATGTAAGTGTGTGTTTTTGCAGGGTCAGTTAACCCTGTTATATCAGTGTGCACTAGAAGTACGTTTTTGATTGCCCCTTCCTTTCCTCAGTCAGTGTAATTTCTTTAATTTGTTTGTTTATTTTTGATGGCCTCTGTCATTTTTTTCTAAGAATTTGTTCGGGTAGTTAGCTAATATAACCTATTTTCACTCTGTGGGTATTCATGATTGTGTTCATGAACATGCATGGCTGTATGCGTGGTCTTGACAGCTATTATTTCTTCAGGTGTATCGCTATCTCTGTGCCTTCCTGTTGGATAGCGGTGTCCAGATTGAGTCATGTGACCGATACTCTTCAGAAACCAACGGAGCAAAGATAACCTCTACCAAGCACTGGTAAGGACCAACTCAACTATCTTTTAACAGTTGCATTCAATAGTCATGTGTAATTCTGCAGATTAGATACATCTTGTCTGTGTTTTTATATATAATGTTTAACTGTAATGCCGAATGCTGCAGGTTTGTAGGTGAGCGGATGGAGGTTCTGCTGGGTTGTATAGCCGAGCTGAGTCCAGCAGACAGTGCTGTTCTGAGAGCAGGGGTGAATGACTTTAGTGTGATGTACTCCACTCGTAAGCGCTGTGCACAACTCTGGCTTGGGCCTGCTGCTTTCATCAACCACGGTGAGTTTTTCAAGATTCAACCCCAACTACTGTCTGCCACACTGTACATGCACTGTGCATACACTATCACAGAAACCCACTGTGCATACACTATCACAGAATACACAGACAGAGCATCTGCTTCTGGGATTTCTCTTAATTAAGCATTCCTGACAAGTCATACATTATATCTAGAGTGATCAAATCAAATGCACTAATCTAATCCTGTTATCGAATGTGCTCACCTATTGCAGAGCTTCACAGGATTTGCTACTGGTCAATACTTTTATTATACCGACACATGGCATAGTTTTCAGTGTTTTAAGTTGTTATATCTGTATTGTAACCATACGTTTGTTTCTGTTCCTTGGGTGAAGACTGCAGACCAAACTGTAAGGTAATCATCAATGTTATGTTATTAGTCATGTTACTCTTCTATGTTTTAATCTCTCTCTGTGTGTGTGTGTGTTCCCGTGAAGCATTGTTCCCTTTTTATAGAAGTGTTGTTATACATGATTATTGTTATTGGCCTCTTCATCTGTGTCTTTTGTTTGTACTATTATATTTTAATTGTTGGAAGTGTTACATCCCCAGGGCTAGTGATGTCAATTTGTTTCTTCCCTCACCTCCCCCCTCTCCAGTTTGTTCCTGGCGATAAGAATGGAGGCTGTGTAAAAGTGGTGAGGCCCATCGCACCTGGGGAGGAGATCACCTGTTACTATGGCGACAGCTTTTTTGGAGAAGACAATGAAATGTGTGAATGCTGCACCTGTGAGAGGTGAGAGGATTGAGACATATCTTCTCATTTTCTCAATGACCAGCCTAACTTATATATATATACAGTAATCCCTCGTTTATCGCGGGGGTTACGTTCCGAAAATGACCCGCGATAAGTGAAATCCGCGAAATAGAAAACTTTTTTTTTTTTACAATTAGCAACTATTACATGTATACAAATACAGTGACTCACGTGTAGGCCGTTTCACTGCTCTTCAGACTGGGCCGCTGCATCCTGACTGCGCTCTGCAGTGTTCTCTTCTTCTGAAGCCCGCGGTGCAGGTGTGTTTGTTCGGGAGAAGAACATAGTGATAGGCAGCTGTTGTCGCTCTTTTTTCTTCTTTGCAAAAAGATCCTTGTACACCGACATGCCACCATCGATTACGTTGGAGAACTGTAACGAACGGCTCATCAAAGGGTCCCATTCCTCAGCTACTCGCTTAAGTTCAGTGGCCATTCGCACCATGGTTGCTAAGCGACCAAGCGTTAGTCCTTCCTCCTCATCTCTCGTGTCCTCTTCTCCCTCTTCTCTTTCATCGTCGCCCATCCGCAGGTGCTTTTGTCGGTCCAGGCCGTTTTGTCGACATTTTGGGTTTAGGAGATGTTCGAAATTACAAGATAATTTGGCCAACTTAATGTAAATTTGCCAAGCTGTTTTATGTACGTACACATAACTGCACGAGACGACAAAATGATAGCACAATTCGTAGCATGTTTTGATACAAGAAGCGGGAGTGAGTTTTTAGCGAATCAGAATGCAGAGCACAATGCACCAAAAAAAAAAAATGCATTATGAAAATCCGCGAAATAGCGAATCCAGCGATAAGTGAACCGCGAAGTGGCGAGGATCACTGTATATATATATATATATATATATATATATATATATATATATATATATATATATATATATATATATAATTACTAGCTGTTTGGGGTTTTAGGCTGGGTTTCTGTACAGCACTTCGAGATATTAGCTGATGTACGAAGGGCTATATAAAATAAAATTGATTGATTGATTGATATCTGTATACTATTTCTTTATTATTTAGGAAGGGAGAGGGTCACTTCCGACACAGAGAGAGGCAGCCTGGTTGTGATGACTCAAATGATCTGTCTGGCCAGAAGTACCGCCTCAGAGACACAGACCTTCGTCTTAACAGAGGGAAAGCACCCTGTCCTCCTACATTTCGGCCTACATTTACATTTTCAAATTCAGGTAAGTTTGTGTTTGTCTCTCTCTCGTTTCAAACGTTAAGCTAATGATGTTCATGTCTTTTAACAATGCCTGAAATTCTCAAATTCTGTGAAGATACAAGTGGTACTACGCATTGGTCATTGAGCAATATACTGTCTTTATAGAATTTTGCTAAATGTATTGTAGATATAGCAGTTAGTGACAGCTTGCAACTAGAATGTAATGTTAGGTGCAGTATGCATTTATTTGTTATGCTATTGTTTTTGCCAGAATTTCTTAGTTCTTTGTCTTCCTGTCTTAGCTATCCCTTCAAGGAATTCATTTACCCAGCAGATGAAGAGAAATGCTCTGATGATGAGCAGGAAGACCAAAAGGTTGAAACAGGAGGGGCAAAGGAGGATATCGGGAATGAAGCAGCAACGGCTGATAATGCCATCCCTATCAGAGGTGGTGTTGAGGAACCTTAGGGTCCGAGTACGGCGCCACACGTTCAACTTCTTGTTGAGCTGCAAGGACCCCACCAGTAAAGAGAGGGCCTTGCTGCACCAGCTTGAACATGTGGAGGCAAAAGACAAGTGGAGGAAGGAACAATCTGCTCTCTGCTGTACAACCAAAGAGAATGACAAAAAAGAGAAGAGCAGCAATATTTGTGAGTTAAACCTGAAGCCTTTCACTCTTCACTCTTCCTTGTCTTCTCAACAGAAAGCTGGACCAGCAGTTTGTGGACAGATACTGGGTGGCAAGCCCCTTCGAGTGGTGGAAAAAGTATCTGTCCAGACAAGGATATCTTCCAGAACAAGGAGCATGATCAGAAACTGTCACACACGCCAGCCTGTTTCCAGAGCCAAGAAGAACAACAAAATCATTAGCAAGCGCACTGAACTCACCAAACCCATTTACAGAAAAAGCAACAGCGCAAGTCCTCAGAAACACATGGATAGCTGTAGTGGAAAAGATGCCACGCACAATATTATCAAAGATATTCATGGAACCAATTGCATAACCATCGAAGATAACACCAGCGGCAACAACAACGATGTGGCATACATCAGCAACAGAACATACACTGGAGGAGGCGGGCCCAAAGGCAGCAAGGCTCAGGGTGCAGATCAGAACCCAGTGGATGTGAAAGTGGAAATCAAAACCATTGGAGAATCGGGGACTGATAGGACACTTGTGGCGAGCAAACCCACTGGTAAAAGGGTTGAAGTTTGCCAAAGTGCTTTGGATAAAGCCAAGAAGCCTGGGAATCACAAGAAACCCATTAGTACTCCCATTGTCACTACCACCCCTAGCACCATTTCTCTCTCTTCCCCCTCACTTGGCCATGTTCCAGTAATGTCAGGACTGAAGCAAGTCACAGTTAGCTTGATAAGAGTGTCTGTGCCGGGAAGTGTAGCAGAAGAAAGGGCCTGTCCAGGATTGGAGGGAAAGGGCATTGTGAGAAGAGAGAGCAGCGTACCAGTGCAAGCAGAACAGTTGGCTAGATCAGCTACACAGGGAGGAGAGGCAGAAACCAGAGTGTCCAGGTCCCAGCAGAAGTCCATGGAGGAAGCAGGCAGAGAGTTGTCAGAAGCTGAAGGTAAGAAAGGGGTGAGGGAAATGTATTTCAAGGCTAAGGTTAACAAAATTGATGTAGGGAGGGGACAGACTTCTGTGGTGAAGGTTGATTTACTACATGGTGAGAAAGGGGGAGGTGATAAGGTCATTGAAATAGAAGCTGCTTGTGGGGTGGAACAGGTTAGTGTGGCTGGTAAGGGGCATAGGGGGAGTGTAAAATACATTGACAGAGGGGCAAAACTAAATAGGGAAAGTGTACAATCTCTAGTTGTTGGCTGTGATAAGAGGGTGCTTAGAGGGCGAAATGATGCAGAAGAACAGAGTAATGGAAAAGTAGGAGGAGGAGGACAAAATAGCAAAAGTTGTGACAGCATTATCCAAAAGGATGGAGGTAAGAATGAGAGGGTGTCTGAAATGGTAAAGGGGAGTAGTATGCCCATAACTATGGACAAGAAGGGAATTGTCATCAAACAGGTGAGGGTTCTACTTTCTGATATTCTAAGAAAAGAGCGGGATCAGAAGGCTGGGAGCTCAGAAAGTGGGAACACAGGAAAGAAAGATCTAATTTCCTCCAAGCAAATGGAAGATGGCAGAGAGGCAAATAATGATGGAGGGAAAGGGGTGAGGGAACAAATATTATCTGATGCACAGATAAATAGTTTGCCTCACGCAAAAACACAAAGTGGGATAATTTCCAAACGGGGGAAAGGAAGGGCTAGTAAGATGAAACTTGAGGATCCAGGCCAAGGCTTGCATGTTCACTCGCCACAAAGTAATGATGATTTAGTCCCAGCGAAAGATAGGCTTTCCAAGTCTCCCCCTCCCTCTTCAGAATATCTTCAGGCACACACCCAGGCCAACATTCCTCTGAAGAAACGGATGTTCCGTAATTCAGTGGAGACTGACTCTGAGCAGAGCATCAACTCTCCTGTGTCAGAGCCCTCCTCCAAGGACCTCAGACCCTCAACAGAGCTGAGGCAGAATCTTACTCTGTGTTCAGGAAGAGAAACCAAAGCTATCAAAGTGTTGAAGGAGGACAGCGGTAGAGGTGGGTTGCGGTCAAATAGTGACCCTAAGTCTACGGTTTCAGAGCTTGGGGTCCAATTTCGGACACAGGCCTTCAAGAGGACAGCAAAACAAAATGCAACTCCCAGAATGCTGCGTCCCAGAGTCAATCAACTGGAACAAGACCGGCCACGGAGGAGTGCAGGAAAGTATAAAAGAGGGACCCAAGACGCAGAGGTACTGGAGAATGAATCTGATGAGGTCAAACACAATGCAGGGCATGATGAAATCTCACCGGATTCTAGAAAAGAACATGTAAATGAAGGAGAGAAGAAGCCAGAATTACATACTGAGTTAGTGAATTCACTCACCTCGCCAACATGTAAGGAAGAGAATGGGAAAGGGCAGAGCCTCAACTTCAAAATTCGTTTTAAGAGAAAAAGGGGCAAAGTGTGGGAGTTGGACAGACCTGCAGGAGGAGAGGATTTGATTATTGAAGCAGAAAAGTCTATTGATTCACAACAATTGGAGCCTTATAGGGCCATTTTAGATTCTGTGTCAATCTTGAACTTAGAAATGAAGAAGGGTGCCCAGGTAGATGGGAAAGAGACTCATGACGTACGATTTTGGAAGAGACGTAAAGTTAGACGAGACAGATTGGGGAGTTTGAAAGCTAGAGGTCCCATTTTGATGAATAGGCAGGGTGAGGTTGTAGCTGTAGACTCGAAAGAGAGAAAAAAACAACGGGGGGAGCTCAGCGAGGTAGAGAGAAATGAGGTGCTAGACGAGGTTATTTATGGAGGAAAGCAACTGCCAGGAGAAAAGGACCATACAATTTCTAGTGAGGGTATGTCTGTCGGAGTGGAGGGACTGCAATGTGACTATCAAGTGACACCAAGCTCTGTTAGAATCTGTGAAAAAGAAAAAGATATTCCGTCCTTGGATGGAGACGGAGAACAAGTGAAGGATACTTCTATTAGAGTGGAGAGTAGTTTGGTTGACAGTGGGGCACTGCATGAACACAAAGTAAAGGAAGAAGACCAACCCTTGCCACGGATCAAACTGCGGAGAAAAATACAGGGTGTATGGGAGGTGGACAGCCAGGAGTTGGAGCAGAGTGAAGCAGAGTCTGAAAAAGAGAAGAAGGAAATTACATGTGTTAAGCCAAAAGAAGAGTGCCCTTCTCAGCCTTCCGCCTGCCAGAAACTCAACAGTGCAACCAAGAAAACAGAACCCCCCCCCCTCACTTTATCTCTCTCACCCTTGACCCTTAACTCACCCCAACCTTTGGGTTCTGATGTGATGGCTTATGCTCCTGAAACAATGAATGATAGGGCCATGCCAAAAATCAGTAATCGAGGAGGAAGGGGAAGAGGAAGGAAGGAAAGGCAAAAAACAGAGACTGTTCGTAAGAGTGCAACTGGAGAGATGGGAACTTCTTGTCTTAGTCATAACCTGCTACAGATAGACAACAGTCTTTCTAGACTTTCCGAAGGGTTATGTCAGTCACAATCCTTAGAAAAAAACATACCTTCTGATTACACTGCTTCCACCTCAAAGATTCCGTCCCAGTCTCAGTCTCCACCGTTCAGTTTTCCAGAAAGGATGCTTTCCACAGAATCCAGCTTTGCTAATTGCTGTGAAGATCTCCTCGACTTCCAGTGTCTCAATCTTGAAGGGTTCTATCATCCACAGAACATCCTCCAAACCTCTCCAATAGACCTCTGTCCAATGGATCCACCCAGCGGGCCCTTTAGTAGTCCCCTCTCTCATAGCCCCTCGGATGCTTGGAACCCAGAAACTCCATACCTTGGCCCTCCAAGCCCAGGAAGTATTTTCAATGCAGAGGATCAGCAATTTCTTAATGGTCTTGTGTGCTCCAAAAATGAGTCTCTCCCTTTGGATTGTGGAGTTAAGGATACTTCCAAAGACAGAGGGCAGCTCAATGCAAATTTTAGTTTTACACCCCTGAGCAGCGCTGAAGGGACTTTCATGGATCGTTTTTTGATGAAGAATCCTGGTATGAAACTGTCAAAAGAAGATTCTAAGACACAGCCCTTATCTTCAGCAGCCAAAACCCAGTACTCTCACAAAGAATCATTCATGTTTAATACAAATACTCCATCCATCGGTTCCCATTCCCAGAATACCCCAGTCAATGTTCTCAATCAGAGCACCAATGGTACTAAAGCTAGTTTTACCCATTCAAATTTTTCTAAGGTCCAGCCTCAAGTCAAAACTCCGGGTCCCTTCCACCTGATGAGCTCTTCCAACAAATCTCAATATTCTTCCACCTCTCAGCCAGTGCCAAGTTCCTTCAAAACTGGGCCCCAGAATTACTCAGCCAAGTCCGTCCATTCACCTCAAATGGTTTCTAACAAGTTTGGCTCACAATTAAATCCTAATGTAGGAGATGCTTTTCGCAACACCTATGACAAAAGCTCCAGTGTGATCCAGAGTGTGCTTAAGTTTCAAGGAGGGAAACCAAGTCAGAATTTGAATAGTGCCCCTTCTAAAGTTAATATTGCCGCTGGCAGCCCTAAAATTGCGCCCAAACCTCACATTGCCAAATCTAGGTACAGTGACACTGAGAAGGTCCACCAGAGTAACAAATGTTCAGCTTCTAGTACTGGCGGTCAAAAAGGTAGCATGCCCAGTTATAGCATCACTTCGGGAAAAGATCCAATTCGTCTCAATGCATCAAACTACCCCATCAAGTCAAATCTTCACAATGACAAAGTCCATCCAGATTATTTCCAGACGTCCAGTAAAAGTACACCGACAGCTTTGGAGAAGCCGCCCTCTGACAAACCCCAATACACTGAAACCAGCTTTGGAAGCAAAAACTTCTCTACTCTCCCAAGGCCTTTCTTTTTCCCCAGCCAAGCACCTCAGAGTTATGGGTCTCCTCATGGCAAACGTTTGAATCAGGACAAGCCCTGTGCTGCTGTGCACTCCCAGAACCCTCACTCTTCCTATGCCACATCGGTGTCACCTGACAAACTGTGTTACGATTCCTCAGACTTTACCTTTTCCACCTCGCTCTCTCCCTCTATGTCTCAGCACAATAGCCCCCAAGTAGCCCACAGCTCTCCCTCTGGATCACAGACACCAGCAAACAAACAGCAGCCCCCCTCCTCCTCCTTCTCCTACTCTTATGGTCACCAAGGTCCACCTTACGTGGTCAACTTTACTGGTGACCACTCAGTCACCATGGGCCTGGGAGATTACCCAGGGTCACCTCCCACCAACTATACGTACCGCTGCCTCATGGAGCCTTCGGGCACCCAGGGGAGGCTGGTTCTGGAGCCCTGTGGACCCCAACTCTCACACTCACCGTCTTTCTCTGTGGGGGGCTTTTCAGGGCTTAAAGGCCAGGATGACCACTGCAAGAGGGACATACAACAGCAGTGCCAGCCCATAGACCACCCACCAACATCCCACCATGCGCCCACATCCTCACACTCCTTGAATACCCCGGTCTCAGACCGAAAGCCCAAGAGACTGAGGCTAGTGGTTACTGATGGGCTAGTGGATCTGGACCTCCAGTATACAGACTGATTTATACCTGTCCTTCTCATCTGACTTTGATTCAGCTTGTAATATATCAACATTATTGTATAGAATTGTTCATGAGGAGCATATCTCTGCCCCAATGTTTTTTAAACAATTTCCACAGTCTACATATCCTTAAGTTTGTTTAATGGTTACTGGTGTTTGTTCTATTCCCTCTCTTGGATACTATTATGATATGAATGTCTCAGAGAAGGTTTTATTGACATCTGTGGGGATCGAGTAATGCTTATGCTTAACAGTTTTACTTCTATTTATTTTGTGAATAAAACCATCTTCTGTGTAAGTTCAGTGATTTGCAAGAGGAAAATATGTAGTGAATAGATCAGTCAGTCTCCAGAATCCTTTCATAGTCTGTCATAGCAGAGGTTAGCCTCAAGGTGGGCACATTGAACCCTCTAGGACAGCGTTTCCCAAACTCGGTCCTCGGGTCCCCAAGTGGTGCACGTTTTGCTTTTTGCCCTAACACTCCTAACACTACAAAGCTGATTCATATAATCCAAGCTTGATGATGAGTAGATTTTTTTGAATCAGCTGTATAGTGCGAGGGCAAAAACAAAAAACTTGCACCGGGTTTGGGAAACCCTGCTCTAGTAGTGTGTGGAGGCCTTCTTATTGTACTGTAACATAGTTGAATGGATTGTTCTCTAAAATGGACATGTCAGGAAGATAGGCCTACACAAACCATTTGTGCATTTCAGAACATGATTACTTTATTACTTTTACATAAAACGTGTTTTAAAGTTAAAGTTCTAAAACAAGCAAAGTGTGCCTCTAACATGTTTCTGTGATTTTGGGCAGTAGGGCTTTGATTCGTGTCGGTTTAAGTACTGTCTACGAGCTCTAAAATGTACAGTTTTATTGGGTCTGCATTCTGTTTCACTAAGTACATAGATGTGCAAGTGTGTGTGGGAGTGAGGAGGAATTTTAGGTACCATGCTTTTCTGTACATGGTATGTTTGTGCACTGCCTTGCCAATTTGAGTTAAGATTAGCAGTTTATGCTGCATCAAGAAATGCACAGTGCATGAACAGTGTGTGTACTGTAGAATGAGTTCCAGGCCTGTAAATTCCAGGACAACTCCACTGGGGGGGTGGCGTGCATGACATTAACTGCAGCTCTGCAGCTGCTGTCCAGAGCTCCCACAGTATACGAGGGAGGGAGACCGGGTGGGTGGGAGACTGACTGCAATGTTTTCTGCAGAATGAGGTTTTCTTTGGTCTTGTGTAGATCAAGGGGTAGATGATACTGTATTAGTGGGGCAACTTGGACTAAGTGGGTACATTTTGTGTTCCCTCCCTTCCTTCTTTACCCTCTGCATCCACACTGAGAATACTTGGTGGTTATGGCATTATTTATGAAGCAACTTCAAAGCAATCTGTTGTGAATTAGAGCAAGGGCTGTGACTTGTTACTTGATAATCTTGCTTTTAGTCTTGTCTCGCTCATTACTTAATTGGATCACACTGGTTAGGCTAGTTGTAGATGGTGATCACAATGAAATGTTATCCGAGAAATGTGTAGTCAGCCACGTGGTTGCATGTATTATTTTTACATCCGTGAATGAGATTCGTTGCTCTTTCTTACACATTTGTAATGTCGTTTGAACATTCCACTTTCCTCATCTAGACATTGTTCCAGTAGCAATCCAACAGAGGTACTCAATAGGACTACATAATCTTATATAAATACCATGAAGTAGTAATGTCTGTGTCTATGTGTATTATTATTATTATTATTATTATTGAAAATGGTGCTTTATTGTAATTTAATATTTTACACATAATATTGATTGTTCGAGATATGAAAGGTTTGTTTATATTACATGATAGAACATATTGTTTATTTACTTTTTAAAAAATCTAACATTTCATTTATGGTTCCCCGACGTCTCCCCTGGACCAAGATTTAGAGTTGATTCAGGTGGTGATATATAATCAGCCTTTTGAAGAGGTAAACATTCTAATGGTCTGCTGTAGAATTGTAAAATGTAAATCATTAAAGAAAAATGCATTCTTTTTTTGAATTAAGCTTTGGACGTGTCTTTTCACAATTTATTCATGGTATGACATTTATTTATTGGTTCAATATACCAACTTGTGTAGTGTCGTGTGAAAGTGTATTATGAAACATGATCCATTTATAGATTTGTGGATCTGAAGCATGCTATGTTGAACTTGTAATGGGAGCTTACAGTGCCTAGCTAGTTAATCATTTTGCTTAATTAAATACAGTAATTATATTATTCGACTGAATTTATGTTTGGTTGCAACCATCATTGTAGTAAACAGAAACTGCTGTAAACTCTATATTGACATATTTGTTCATTCAGCCATTTAATGTTATGCTGTAGTTTATGAAAATACCAAACTTCTAACAGTGCATACATTTAGGGGTGGATAAACATTGTGCTGGTTTGATTGAAAGCTTCCTTCAGGCAACTACTTCCTTATTTACTCAACATATTTACACAAGCTTTCATATTTCTTTCTAGACTGGATGTGTTTCCTCTCCAGTCTGTAATGTCTTGCTCTCCATCCATACAGTATGTGACTGTCATTTACGTCTTGTCACTAAGCCTCCTGTCTGTTTCCTATCTTCTCCATAACTCTGTTTTCAGTCTTGTTTCTAGCCTCTTCTCTAAGTGCAGCAACATGCACATCCCATGGCCCTGTTTAGTGCTTCAGATCCTGTGACCCACTTTGCTTGTCTCAGTGGAAAGTGAGGGGTTAAATGTGATGCCAAGTGGAACAGCTTTTCCATAATGAGGACAGGCAGGCAGCAGAGAGGGATAGACAGAGAGGCGATCTGAGTGTGCTAAGAGACCAGATCCTTTGAGGTGTTGCACCAACCGCTGAATGATCCTACAGCCCTTAGCATCAATGCTAGTACCTGCTGACACCTACATGTACATTAAATCAGTGATATGGATATGAATGCTATTAAATTGCACCAAGGTACTAATCCACACCATGCTTCATCAGCTTCATCTACACATAGCCATTGAATACATGTGCAAAATAGGCCATACACTGTGTAGGATTCCCTTATTGGCTCAGGGAACCAAAACTAGCCATCTTTAACAACGTTGATTTTCCTCTTTCAATTATTCCATAATGCCTCCACTCCTCACCCACTCTTCCTCCTATGCTTCTGTACTTCACAATTCCATTAAACTCTTAAATATACACTACATTACCAAAAGTATGTGGACACCTGCTCGTCAAACATCTCAATTTGTAAGTCGCTCTGGATAAGAGCGTCTGCTAAATGACGTAAATGTAAATGTAAATTACAAAATCATGGGCATTAATATGGAGTTGGTCCCCCCTTTGCTGCTATGACAGCCTCCACTCTTCTGGGAAGGCTTTCCACTAGATGTTGGAACATTGCTACGGTGACTTGCTTCCATTCAACCACAAGAGCATTAGTGAGGTCGGGCACTGATGTTGGGCGATTTGGCCTGGCTCGCTGTCGGCGTTCCAATTCATCCCAAAGGTGTTCGATGGGGTTGAGGTAAGGGCTCTGTGCAGACCTGTCAAATTATTCCACACCGAACTCGAAAAACTATTTCTGTGTGGACCTCGCTTTGTTCACGGGGGCATTGTCATGCTGAAACAGGAAAGGGCCTTCCTGAAACTGTTGCCACAAAGTTGGAAGCACAGAATCGTCTAGAATGTCATTGTATGCTGTAGCGTTAACGTTTCCCTTCACTGGAACCAAGGGGCCTAGCCCGAACCATGAAAAACAGCCCCAGACCATTATTCCTCCTCCACCAAACTTTACAGTTGGCACTATGCATTGGGGCAGGTAGCGTTCTCCTGGTATCTGCCAAACCCAGTTTAGTCCATCGGACTGCCAGATGGTGAAGCATGATTCATCACTCCAGAGAACGCGCTTCCACTCCTCCAGAGTTCAATGGCGGCGAGCTTTACACCACTCCAGCCGACGCTTGGCATTGCACATGGTGATCTTAGGCTTGTGTGTGGCTGCTCAGCCATGGAAACCCATTTCATGAAGCTCCCGACGAACAGTTCTTGTGCTGATGTTGCTTCCAGAGGCAGTTTGGAACTCAGTAGTGAGTGTTGCAACCGAGGACAGATTATCTTTACGAGCTACGCGCTTCAGCACTATCACTTCGTGGCTGAGCCGTTTTGCTCCTAGACGTTTCCACTTCACAATAACAGCACACAGTTGACCGGGTTAGCTCTAGCAGGGCAGAAATTTGAAAGATGGCATCCTATGACGATGCCACGTTGGAAGTCACTGAGCTCTTCAGTAAGGACATTCTACTGCCAATGTTTGTCTATGGAGATTGCATGGCGGTGTGCTCAATTTTATACACCTGTCAGCAACGGGTGTGGCTGAAATAGCCGAATCCACTCTTTTGAAGGGGTGTCCACATACTTTTTTATATATATTGTATGTACAGTTGAAGTCGGACGTTTACATACACTTAGGTTAACAAACTATAGTTTTGGCAAGTCGGTTAGGTCATCTACTTTGTGCATGACACAAGTAATTTTCCCAACAATTGTTTACAGACAGATTATTTCACTTATAATTCACTGTATCACAATTCCAGTGGGTCAGAAGTTTACATACACTAAATTGACTGTGCCTTCAAACAGCTTGGAAAATTCCAGAAAATGATGTCATGGCTTTAGAAGCTTCTGATAGGCTAATTGACATAATTTGAGTCAATTGGAGGTGTACCTGTGGATGTATTTCAAGGCCTACCTTCAAACTCAGTGCCTCTTTGCTTGACATCATGGGAAAATCAAAAGAAATCAGCCAAGAAAGGAATTGTAGACCTCCACAAGTCTGGTTCATCCTTGGGAGCAATTTCCAAATGCCTGAAGGTACCACGTTCATCTGTACAAACAATAGTACGCAAGTATAAACACCATGGGACCACGCAGCCGTCATACTGCTCAGGAAGGAGACACGTTCTGTCTCCTAGAGATGAACGTACGTTGGTGCGAAAAGTGCAAATCAATCCCAGAACAACAGCAAAGGACCTTGTGAAGATGCTGGAGGAAACAGGTACAAAAGTATCTACAGTGGGGGAAAAAAGTATTTAGTCAGCCACCAATTGTGCAAGTTCTCCCACTTAAAAAGATGAGAGAGGCCTGTAATTTTCATCATAGGTACACGTAAACTATGACAGACAAAATGAGAAAAAAAAATCCAGAAAATCACATTGTAGGATTTTTAATTAATTTATTTGCAAATTATGGTGGAAAATAAGTATTTGGTCAATAACGAAAGTTTCTCAATACTTTGTTATATACCCTTTGTTGGCAATGACACAGGTCAAACGTTTTCTGTAAGTCTTCACAAGGTTTTCACACACTGTTGCTGGTATTTTGGCCCATTCCTCCATGCAGATCTCCTCTAGAGCAGTGATGTTTTGGGGCTGTCGCTGGGCAACACGGACTTTCAACTCCCTCCAAAGATTTTCTATGGGGTTGAGATCTGGAGACTGGCTAGGCCACTCCAGGACCTTGAAATGCTTCTTACGAAGCCACTCCTTCGTTGCCCGGGCGGTGTGTTTGGGATCATTGTCATGCTGAAAGACCCAGCCACGTTTCATCTTTAATGCCCTTGCTGATGGAAGGAGGTTTTCACTCAAAATCTCACGATACATGGCCCCATTCATTCTTTCCTTTACACGGATCAGTCGTCCTGGTCCCTTTGCAGAAAAACAGCCTCCAAACACGACGAGTTGAGTTTTTACCAAAAAGTTATATTTTGGTTTCATCTGACCATATGACATTCTCCCAATCCTCTTCTGGATCATCCAAATGCACTCTAGCAAACTTCAAAAGGGCCTGGACATGTACTGTCTTAAGCAGGGGGACACGTCTGGCACTGCAGGATTTGAGTCCCTGGCGGCGTAATGTGTTACTGATGGTAGGCTTTGTTACTTTGGTCCCAGCTCTCTGCAGGTCATTCACTAGGTCCCCCCGTGTGGTTCTGGGATTTTTGCTCACCGTTCTTGTGATCATTTTGACCCCACGGGGTGAGATCTTGCGTGGAGCCCCAGATCGAGGGAGATTATCAGTGGTCTTGTATGTCTTCCATTTCCTAATAATTGCTCCCACAGTTGATTTCTTCAAACCAAGCTGCTTATCTATTGCAGATTCAGTCTTCCCAGCCTGGTGCAGGTCTACAATTTTGTTTCTGGTGTCCTTTGACAGCTCTTTGGTCTTGGCCATAGTGGAGTTTGGAGTGTGACTGTTTGAGGTTGTGGACAGGTGTCTTTTATACTGATAACAAGTTCAAACAGGTGGCATTAATACAGGTAACGAGTGGAGGACAGAGGAGCCTCTTAAAGAAGAAGTTACAGGTCTGTGAGAGCCAGAAATCTTGCTTGTTTGTAGGTGACCAAATACTTATTTTCAACCATAATTAGCAAATAAGTTCATAAAAAATCCTACAATGTGATTTTCTGGATTTTTTCCCCTCAATTTGTCTGTCATAGTTGACGTGTACCTATGATGAAAATTACAGGCCTCTCTCATCTTTTTAAGTGGGAGAACTTGCACAATTGGTGGCTGACTAAATACTTTTTTCCCCACTGTATATCCACAGTAAAACGAGTCCTATATCGACATAACCTGAAAGGCCGCTCAGCAAGGAAGAAGCCACTGCTCCAAAACCGCCATTAAAAAGCCAGACTACGGTTTGCAACTGCACAAAAAATATAACTGTTTGGCCATAATGACCATCGTTATGTTAGGAGGAAAAAGGGGATTGCTTGCAAGCCGAAGAACGCCATCCCAACCGTGAAGCACGGGGGTGGCAGCATCATGCTGTGGGGGTGCTTTGCTGCAGGAGAGACTGGTGCACTTCACAAAATAGATGGCATCATGAGGAAGGACAATTATATGGATATATTTAAGCAACATCTCAAGACATCAGTCAGGAAGTTAAAGCTTGGTCACAAATGGGTCTTCCAAATGGACAATGACCCCAAGCATACTTCCAAAGTTGTGGCAAAATGGCTTAAGGACAACAAAGTCAAGGTATTGGAGTGGCCATCACAAAGCCCTGACCTCAATCCTATAGACATTTTGTGGGCAGAACTGAAAAAGCCTGACAAACCTGACTCAGTTACACCAGCTCTGTCAGGAGGAATGGGCCAAAATTCACCCAATTTATTGTGGGAAGCATGTGGAAGGCTACCTGAAACGTTTGACCCATGTTAAACAATTTAAAGGCAATGCTACCAAATACTAATTGAGTGTATGTAAACTTCTGACCCACTGGGAATGTGATGAAATAAATAAAAGCTGAAATAAATCATTATCTCTACTATTATTCTGACATTTCACATTCTTAAAATAAAGTGGTGATCCTAACTGACCTAAGAAAAGGAATTGTGAAAAACTGAGTTTAAATGTATTTGGCTAAGGTGTATGTAAACTTCCGACATCAACTGTAGCAACATTAGCTCCCCTGCCCCCCATGTTTAACCCCCTCTGGTGATTACAGGCTGTCAGAGGGGCAGAGAGTAGCTGTAGCCATGTGTAGTGTGGTGGTGTAGTCTTAGAGATGGCTGAGACTGACTGAGTGGACTTGGTGTTGGAGGAGAACAGTGGTAGACCGTACAGTAGGAGTACAGCTCAGTCACCCTGCCAGTGGAGCGGAGAGAGAGATAGAGAGAACACCTCCATCTGTAACCCTGAAAAACAAGCTCAGCCAGAGAGGAGTGAAGAGAGAGAGAGAAAAGAGAGATGAAGGAGAGGAGAGCAGACAGAGAAAAGAGATGGATTTAGAGAGCAGGGCAGAGATGGAGGAGAGGAGAGCAGACAGAGAAAAGAGATGGATTTAGAGAGCAGTGCAGAGATGGAGGAGAGGAGAGCAGACAGAGAAAAGAGATGGATTTAGAGAGCAGGGCAGAGATGGAGGAGAGGAGAGCAGACAGAGAAAAGAGATGGATTTAGAGAGCAGGGCAGAGATGGAGGAGAGGAGAGCAGACAGAGAAAAGAGATGGATTTAGAGAGCAGGGCAGAGATGGAGGAGAGGAGAGCAGACAGAGAAAAGAGATGGAGGAGAGGAGAGACAAAGGAGAGGAGAGAGAAAGCAGAGGGATTTGAGAGGGCTTAGAAGGAGGTAGTGTAGCAGGACATTATTTACCAGGTGACAGGAGGCTGAAGCTCCAAATGAGTGTCCAGTGCTGGTGGTGTCAGTGCATTAGTGTAAATTATGGCTGGGACAAACGTGTAGGAGAGAGAGGACTGAATAAATATGTCAGCTCCACGGCCAGGGATATGGCTTTTATCGTTATTATGACCATCTTTCTTTATGACAGTTCCTGTTAGTAGTTTAATGTCAGACTGCTTGCTCTTAGAGCTTGGGGTTTCAACTATTTTGTTATATTGAGTTAATTGAAATACCGGTAGCTCCAAACGTATTGAGACAATGACAATTATCTTGTTGTTTTGGCTCTGTATTCCAGCACTTTGGATTCACAATGATACAATGACTATGAGGTTAAAGTGCAGACTGTCATCTTTAATGTTAGGGTATTAGCATCTATATCGGGTGAACCATTTACAAATTACAGCACTTTTTGTAAATAGTCCCCCCATTTTATGGGACGAAAAGTATTGGGACAAATTCACTTATGTGTATTAAAGTAGTCAAACGTTTAGGAATTTGGTCCCAAATATAAGTTACAGTGGCATAAATATCACCCCCCCCCAAAAAAAAAAAAAGATGCTAACCTCCCCTGTTACTGTAATGGTGAGAGGTTAGCATGTCTTGGGGTAGGATATTTGTGCATCTGTAACTTTCTCACTCATAATTATTCACGATTCATTCAGGGCCATCCGTAATCATGGTAGCATCCACATTAATGTGTTTTGAAACATATTCTATTCTTATTTACAATAAAAGTGACTCCAAAATGAGTTATTTACCATTCATTTCTATTGGGCACAAAATAATCAAAAACAACCAAAACAAACAGCAAATGCAGCTAACAAGTTTGTGGAGTCACAAGCTTGATGTAATCATTGCGTGCTAGGAATATGGGACCAAATACTTAACTTTTGACGACTTTAATACACATATAAGTGAATTTGTCCCAATACTTTTGGTCCCCTAAAATGGGGGGACTATGTAGAAAAAGTGCTGTAATTTCTAAACGGTTCACCCGATATGGATGAAAATACCCTCATATTAAAACTGACAGTCTGCGCTTTAACCTCATAGTCATTGAGCTCACTGTATACTAAATTCCGCTAACCACACACAGACACTCACAGATAGACACAGACAGGGGCTGTGTTTAGACAGGCAGCCCAATTCTGATCAATTTTTTCACTAATTGATCTTTTGACCAATCTGATCAGCTCTGAAAAATATCTGATGTGAAAAGATCTGATTTAATTGGTCAAAAGACAAATGAGTGGAAAAAAGATCAGAATTGGTCTGCCTGTGTAAACGCAGCCAGATAGAGACACACACACACACAGACTCACCCAATCACGCAGGGGGAAAGCAAATTATTCAACGTCAGTGCATACACACGCAAATCAATGCAAACTCAATTTAGTGATAATGAGGATGGATCACATTTACGTTGTGCTTGGTATTGTATGAGGTAAGTTAGCTCACTGGATAACTCGCTAGAGTGAAGGATGGACTTTTCCCACAGGGGTAACATTTAGATGCAGATTTGATTGAATTTAGCTCTCAGTGTTTTCACTAAGTACAGAGTTTAGTCACACGTTGATATGTCACTTTTATATTTATTATATTTCAGCCAGTTTGATGCAGTGAGATGGTTTGGACAGATGGCTTTGATGGGCACACACCGCTGGGGCACTGGGATAGTCTTGGGATACACAAGAATGACTGACAGCTCTTTCGTGGTTGTCCATCCAGATACTAACCAAGCCAACACACACAACTCATATTGCTATCAGAGTGTTAGGAGGTATGACTTCATCTTCATGTATATTTATAAATACATCCACAGACGTCCATGCTGACTGACTCCCTCGGAGGGTAGTGTGGGTGAGCAATGAAAGGGGTGTGTCCACTATCAGAGCCCCCCTAGCAGCTTTGACATACCTCATCACCCCTGATTGGCATAATGGAAGGGATTTCTACTTGCTATTCATTTCAGTTAGTCAGTTGGAAGGCTCCCTCTCCACCCACTGTAACCCTCCCCAAACACACACACACACACACACACACACACATATACAGTCTCTCTCCCCAACTGCCTCTGTATGGTAATCAACATTGCTGCAGTGGCTCCTTTTATACACATCCTTTTCATTCTTCATTTATATTTCAATATGTGTGTCTGTGTCGCTCGGCAGTCCTGCTGCATCTGCTCAGACTATGTCTGTTTGTTGGGATCATTAGATTAGGAAAAACAATAATTGAGATTATGAAAATAATTTGATCATTTAATTTAATTAATGTATTTGTGCTGTTGATATTGTGTGGCGCGTTAATTTTACAGTTTGGGTCTGTATCCCTGTGAAGTCTGTGGTGTTGGGTGGTTCCCGCTGTCTGTGTTCTCTAGTGTCTTCAGTTCTGTCTATTTAAAAAAATAATAATTCCAGCTAAGAGTCGAGAACTCCTCAAAACATCAAAGAGAAGGAGAGAGAGCGAGAATGGGAGATGAGGGGAGAGAGAGAGAGAGAGAGAGAGAGAGAGAGAGAGGGAGGGGTATGCCCTGTATCTGGGTGCTGATGGAGGAGAGAGAGAGCGAGACCGGGAGGAGAGGATGAGGGGGAGGGGCGAGAGCACTAGAGAGCGAGAGAGAGACAGGTATTGGAGGGGGATAGAGGGAAATCAACCAACCAACCAGATGAAAGTGAGAGAGAGATCGGGCTGTTTGAACGTGCTAGAGGGGAAGAGAGAGAAAGAGAGAGAGAGGGAGAGCGAGAGGGAAATGTTCAGGACAGAGGAAATAGAAGTGTTACTACTGCGCTGTGCTGCCTGGCGCTAGAAGACCGACTGGCCACCGAGAATATGCATCGCCCCACAGCACACCCAGACACACCGGACACCACGTAAAATGTGATTTTCAAAGGCCTCATTATCAGCGGTGATTTCTCCACTTCTCACATTCCTTTTTTTATTCTCTTTATTTGTCGCTGCCTACTCTCTCCTTGTTTTTTTGTGTGTGCTCCTGCCAGCTGCTGGGATCCCCCCCCCCCCTCCCTCCCTCCTCCCTCCACCACTTCTGTCACTCTCTCCATTTCCAAAGGAGGGATCTGTGAATCAAGTGCAACAGAAGAAGAACAGTAAGTGAAGTGCTTTTTCTGCATCCGAGGGAGACAGAGAGAGGTGCATGGGGGAATATTGCAAGGCAAGCAGACGAGAGCGGGGATTGTCTCAGGAAGGAATGGAGAGGGTAAGAGGGAGTTGCGGTAGCAGGTTGTGTATTCAAGTTACGGCATTGATGTGAAATGTGTCTAATTCATTGGTCACGTGGGTTGACGGAGAGTCATAACAATACTGAGACTGTAGAGGAAGATACACA
The DNA here is from genome assembly GCF_020615455.1 of Coregonus clupeaformis. Classification (NCBI taxonomy): domain Eukaryota; kingdom Metazoa; phylum Chordata; class Actinopteri; order Salmoniformes; family Salmonidae; genus Coregonus; species Coregonus clupeaformis. The sequence goes on along the minus strand of NW_025533567.1, from coordinate 579,975 downwards.
GGCAAATACTGTGCAAAGAGAAGATAAATGACAGAACAAGATGACAGAGAGATAAAGGAGGAGGAGGTGGTGAGGAGGCAGAAGACCGAAGGAAGGGAGAGTTGGGCAGCATTGACATTTTTGGCAGCAGAATACTCTCTGATAGCAGTACATATATCACACCTTCTCAGACTGAAAAAGAGACGGAAAGAGAAAGTGGGACCTTTTCTAGATGTAGTTCAGTGAAGGACAAGAAGGTAGGATTGGCTTGAGATGGCAATTTGTTTAGGCAATCTCACTGGAAGTGGTGTTCAGTACAAGGCACCAGAGAGGCGTTATTTACACACCCACCCACATCCATTGGCATGCATTAGCCTACTGAAGGCTGTTGTACCCATGCAGGGACAGTGATGGACTGCTGCACAGTCAAGGCAGCTCGTGAATGTGATTGGTACTCACATCAGAAGGCTAACTAGTATTTTAAACCACATAGTCAATCACACAGTGGATGTCATGATGCCAATGAAACACGGCATGGGTAGAATTACCACTTTTTCCAACATGCACTTAGACATTTAGATACACCCATATGCACATACACTATTGGCACTTTGCTGTGCATCTAATGGCATATGCACCTGTGACTTCAAATACATATACATGCTTTCATTTGAATGAACTTCCACACGTGCCTGCATATACCCATAGGGACCTACTCTACACACACACACACACACACACACACACACACAGGTGGTTTACCTGGGTCCTTTTGGGAAGGGTTTGTAGAGCTGAACAAAGAAGAAGTGTGAAGTAGTGAGATAATATAAGGCTATATTATTATAAGGCTATATTATTATAAGGCTATATTATAAGGACCTTCTCCAGATGGTAGCACGTGGTTGGTCTACTCTGTCCCTGTCATTATCTGAGTCTGTCTATAGATGTCTTTGTCTCTGATGTTCTTCCTCCATCATATCAGTCATTGGGGAGAACAATGATCACTGCCTACAGAGAGGGTGTTGATGGGTCATTGTAGTGGGCACATTTCATACACACAGAAGCCTTGATGATGCAGCAGGAGGGAGGGAGGGAGGGAGGGAGGGAGGCAGGGAGGGAGGGAGGGAGGGAGGGAGCCTGTACTTAATAAAGCAGAAGAGAAAGTTACACTATTGATTAAACTATTGATAGGGCCCCAGATTTAGGGAAGAGATTTGGACACAGACGCCATGCGCAGGCACACACACACACACACACACACACTCTGTTCGTGTTTTATATGTGCACATTAGCTGCGGGCGGGTGCGAGAGGGAGAGATGAGAGGATGACAGAGTGGATAATCAGACAGAGGCACACAAAGGGAGATCTAAAATTAGCCTCAATGGTGAGAGCGATTGACAAATCACAAAACTGGAATGACACTGATATTCCTTTGCCAAACATTTAGAAACTTCCCCTCTGCCTTTCTCTCTCAACTTCCACCACTGTACAGTATGTGTGTGTATTTCTGAGTGTGTGTGTTTAATACAAGGATGTATTGCTGGGTAGCCTAGCAGTGAAGAGTGTTGGGCCAGTAACCGAAAGGTCACTGGTTCGAATCCCCAAGGCGACTAGGTGAAAAATGTGTCAATGTGCCCTTTAGCAAGGCACTTAAACGTAATTACTCCTGTAAGTCGCTCTGGATAAGAGCATCCGCTAAATGAGTAAAATGTAAATGTTAAAGGGGTTCTCCGGTACTTTTGTATACATTTTAGCCAGTAGTTCTGAAAGTAACGCTCATGAGCCAAAAGTGGTCCCATAAAATTGCGTACTACATCACATATGTGCAGATATGTGTATTACTTCATCGCTCTCTCTCTGCTCTGCTGTGGGTGCATCATGTGCATCTTGCTAGCTGTCACTCATATGGCGAGGGGCTGAAGCTCATTGGTTGAACTGGAATTGCTAGGGGGCTGGCCCACGTAGGGGAAAATGTAGGGAAAATGGCACAGCACAGCTTCCAGAAAAACAGTTGCTTTCAAACTAGGGATTTCATAACGTAATTATGCTCATAGATTTTGCATGTGATGACACATCCAGCCCAAAGCGGGAGGTTTAAAAAAGACTTAGTCGCCAAAGTTCCGGAGCATGTCTTCAAGTGTTCCTGACATAGAGCCCAGTGTTGGTGCTGTGCCCTGCTGACTGTGTGTCAGTGTGTGGGAATACCGTCCTGACAATGTCTTTACATTTTACATTTTAGTCATTTAGCAGACACTCTTATCCAGAGCGACTTACAGTTAGTGAGTGCATACATTTTTTCTTTGTACCTCAAGTGGTCCTCTCATGCCATGACATCAATACGATAAGATGAAATGCTCTTATCGGGTAGGGGTGTGACTGTACTTACCACCTACACACCACTACTCAGCACTAGATGGATTATGCACACAGCTACACACACTCATATTGATTGGCAGACAAACTGAGTCATTTACATTGTGAGTAACAGTGACTAAATGACTGTCAAACAAAAATCATACTCATACTGCTCAAATTACCCACAGACCAGGACTTCACTAATTTGCAACCTGATTGTTTGATAAACTGACCATTAATTATCAAGCAATTGAGAAAGCCAGGTCAATAGTGGCCAAGTCAAAAATCTAGGAAGAACCCTTGAGAGGATCGAGGCTCTAGATGGGGAGTCCACCCTGTTCTGGTTTGCTGCGTTGAAGTTTTGAGTAGACCATAAAAGGCTGTCCAAGCCTGGCAGAGCCTGGCATATCACTGGGAAGGACAGGGTAAGGGTAGAGGAAGACAGGGTTGGGTCAGAGGCAGCATACAGGACAGGAGACAGGGTAGGAGAGGCACCTCATGACTGGAGACAGGAGACAGGGTAGGAGAGGCACCTCATGACTGGAGACAGGAGGCAGGGTAGGAGAGGAACCTCAGCACTGGAGGGAGGGCCAGGCAGGACAGGCTCAGACCCAGGCTGGTAGGTAAGGGTTTACCTCAGGGAGCTGGATGATAGCCAAAGGCACTCCAGTGGGACCAACAACTGATGTAGAGGTGGCAATCAATAGGCTGATGAATTATCTGAGTAACCAAGCAGCTAATGGACATGGCTTTCATGTCTATTTCTGTTTCCCATGAAGTCAGTGGAGGTCCTGTAAAGGCTTCTGATGAGCCACTGTTTTTCTGAGTCATTGACTTAATATTCAGCCTGCGTTGGCAGGGAAATACCAATCATTGGACTCTGTTCAGAAATGTGTCAGACTTGACACAGCGGCAACACATGGTTAACACATCCACTGAGGATTATATAGCACATCTCTTTACATGGATTAAAGATGCCAGATGTTTCAATATCTCTCAAAAATGTGTTTGAATGTAATTTTGCTTATGTAATGTTTACGTTCACTCTTTACAGGCATCTGCTTACCTGCCTTGAACAAGGACGTTTTGAGTTACCTTACTCTAGTCCATGTTTTTTAGTAATGTTCTTTCAGATGATGCTTACTTCATCTGCTCTTCATTTCCTTCATCTCTGTTCTGTCTGTTCCTCCTTTCATGGCCTCTCACCCCCTCACACTCAGTAAGAGATTGTTCCGTGTTGCCCTCCTGTCTCTCTCTACTCCTGGTGTGTTTGTTCAAGTGCAGAGAATGGAGGATGACTTCCTCTTCAGTATTTGCTATGTTGCTCTGGGGGGATAGTTCATAACTCCAGATTTAGCCCACTCGTTTACTCTCTCTCTCTTCCTCTCTTCTCCTCCTGCCCGCGGTAAACGACTGATCTGGGACAGACGGCCTCCCTTGTGCTCTGTCCTACTTCACTATCGTCCTTTCTCTCTTCCTCTCTTCCTCTCTCTCCTCCTTATTCCTGATACCTCTTTCTCTCTCTGTGCTTTTACCTATTTCCATCTGTGGTTTTGCTTGTCTTTTTCTCAGGTCCAGTGGTGGGGTGTTTAAGACACTTCAACTTGAGAAGTCATTGAGAGAGTGCAAATGGCAGATACCTGAAAGGCCGGATGCTTTCAGGCCAAAAGCTGTCATCACTGAGCACACAGACCAGCACACCTTACTCAAGCCAGATTTAGCTGCAGACAATTGCCGCCTGTTCAGAGAAAAAATCTATCATTTTGGATTTGCGATAAGGGACGGACACAAAGATAAATGACCCATGAGTACTACTGTCTGTCTAGCACTGGGGTGGTTATGTTCAGAAATAGCACCGTGGTGTCTGTCTTCTGCCACTCTGTTAGGTGAAGAGGAGACATGGGTTTAGTTGCTTCACACCTCCGTGGACATGTGTCTGTGTCTCTTCCAGTGTAGGAGAGGGCCAAGCTAAACCAGCCTATTTCTCCCTGGGGAACCCCTCGCCTGCCGCTTGCATCGCTCTCTCTCTCTCTCTCTTTCTCTCTCTCTCTCTCTCTATCTCTCTCTCTCTCTCTCTCTCTCTCTCTCTCTCTCTCTCTGTCTCTCTCTTTCTCTGTCTCTCTCTGTCTCTCTGTCTCTCTCTCTCTGTCTCTCTCTCTCTCTCTCTTTCTCTCTCTCTCTCTCTCTCTCTCTCTCTCTCTCTCTCTCTTCTCTCTCTCTCTCTCTCTCTCTCTCTCTCTCTCTCTCTCTCTCTTTCCTCGTGGTGCAGTTATCACTACTCATACCACCCCACCCTATCTCAGCCACATGTCTGGTGCAATGCAATGATCCCATTCATACAATTAGAGGGAGGCTCACTCCATGCAGCCAGGAGTTTATTAGTGCTAATTGCGCCATTGGGAGGCTGGGTGGGAAAGAGCGGGATGTGAGTTTTCCCAGCAGTCACCACTGCATCATCAAAGTGGAGCTATTTATAGAAGCAGATGCTTGGTGGAGGAGCTGGCCCAGCCCGGGACGGTGATCACAGCCTAAGGCAGGGGGGCGGAGGGGCGTAAAGAGCAGTAACAGCAGGATCAGCAGCCCCTATGGATCATTACAATGATGGCAGCTTGATTCTTCCTGTTTTATGCTTACCCTTATTTTACCAGGTAAGTTAATAGAGGTCTATGGTGGAGCTAGGGATGCTACTCTGGCTACTAGGCTACTTCCCATACAGTAAGTACACTCTGTCTGTGTCAGCACTTACACTTTGCAGCGATGAACCCACGTGTCAGCATAACTTTGGTTAGCCTCTTCAGGGGGTGCCCCCATTGTCACACAATACTATAACTTCTGTCAGACCTTATAGTGGAGGTTCCTGACTGTATGACGGCTGACAGTTGTGGTGCCCTCAAATTCGATTATGTTCAGTGGGGATATGGCATCATCATTTAATAAGTCATTAAATCTATTGGCTTTCCCACCGCCCCATCATCAGTGAACTCTTGTCCTTGGTCAGAGCTGCCAGCGTCAGTGTGTGTGTGACCATGGCTGTGTGTGACCGTGTGTGACCGTGTGTGTATGTGTGTGTATGTGTTTGTGTGTGTTTGTGTGTGTTTGTATGCGTTTGTGTGTGTTTGTATGCGTTTGTGTGTGTTTGTATGTGTTTGTGTGTGTTTGTATGTGTTTCTGTGTGTTTGTATGTGTTTGTATGTGTTTGTGTGTGTTTGTGTGTGTTTGTATGTGTTTGTGTGTGTTTGTGTGTGTTTGTATGTGTTTGAATGTGTTTGTGGCCGTGGGTTAAGAACCAGCGGTGGAGGAGGCTTATAAAGTTTAGCAGTGATGATGAATTTGCGATGTGCAGGCTGGATTGGTTGGGGCGGCATTGTACATTAATAATATACGCTCTGCTGGCAGTATTTATAGTAACAGTGGAGGGGCTGTGCTGTGGCAGTATTTATAGTAACAGTGGAGGGGCTGTGCTGTGGCAGTATTTATAGTAACAGTGGAGGGGCTGTGCTGTGGCAGTATTTATAGTAACAGTGGAGGGGCTGTGCTGTGGCAGTATTTATAGTAACAGTGGAGGGGCTGTGCTGTGGCAGTATTTATAGTAACAGTGGAGGGGCTGTGCTGTGGCAGTATTTATAGTAACAGTGGAGGGGCTGTGCTGTGGCAGTATTTATAGTAACAGTGGAGGGGCTGTGCTGTGGCAGTATTTATAGTAACAGTGGAGGGGGCTGTGCTGCGGCAGTATTTATAGTAACAGTGGAGGGGCTGTGCTGTGGCAGTATTATAGTAACAGTGGAGGGGCTGTGCTGTGGCAGTATTTATAGTAACAGTGGAGGGGCTGTGCTGTGGCAGTATTTATAGTAACAGTGGAGGGGCTGTGCTGCGGCAGTATTTATAGTAACAGTGGAGGGGCTGTGCTGTGGCAGTATTATAGTAACAGTGGAGGGGCTGTGCTGTGGCAGTATTTATAGTAACAGTGGAGGGGCTGTGCTGTGGCAGTATTTATAGTAACAGTGGAGGGGCTGTGCTGTGGCAGTATTTATAGTAACAGTGGAGGGGCTGTGCTGTGGCAGTATTTATAATAACCGTGGAGGGGCTGTGCTGTGGCAGTATTATAGTAACCGTGGAGGGGCTGTGCTGTGGCAGTATTATAGTAACCGTGGAGGGGCTGTGCTGTGGCAGTATTTATAGTAACAGTGGAGGGGCTGTGCTGTGGCAGTATTATAGTAACCGTGGAGGGGCTGTGCTGTGGCAGTATTTATAGTAACCGTGGAGGGGCTGTGCTGTGGCAGTATTATAGTAACCGTGGAGGGGCTGTGCTGTGGCAGTATTATAGTAACCGTGGAGGGGCTGTGCTGTGGCAGTATTATAGTAACAGTGGAGGGGCTGTGCTGTGGCAGTATTATAGTAACCGTGGAGGGGCTGTGCTGTGGCAGTATTATAGTAACAGTGGAGGGGCTGTGCTGTGGCAGTATTATAGTAACCGTGGAGGGGCTGTGCTGTGGCAGTATTATAGTAACAGTGGAGGGGCTGTGCTGTGGCAGTATTATAGTAACAGTGGAGGGGCTGTGCTGTGGCAGTATTATAGTAACCGTGGAGGGGCTGTGCTGTGGCAGTATTTATAGTAACAGTGGAGGGGCTGTGCTGTGGCAGTATTATAGTAACAGTGGAGGGGCTGTGCTGTGGCAGTATTATAGTAACAGTGGAGGGGCTGTGCTGTGGCAGTATTATAGTAACAGTGGAGGGGCTGTGCTGTGGCAGTATTATAGTAACAGTGGAGGGGCTGTGCTGTGGCAGTATTATAGTAACAGTGGAGGGGCTGTGCTGTGGCAGTATTATAGTAACAGTGGAGGGGCTGTGCTGTGGCAGTATTATAGTAACAGTGGAGGGGCTGTGCTGTGGCAGTATTATAGTAACAGTGGAGGGGCTGTGCTGTGGCAGTATTATAGTAACAGTGGAGGGGCTGTGCTGTGGCAGTATTATAGTAACAGTGGAGGGGCTGTGCTGTGGCAGTATTATAGTAACCGTGGAGGGGCTGTGCTGTGGCAGTATTATAGTAACAGTGGAGGGGCTGTGCTGTGGCAGTATTATAGTAACAGTGGAGGGGCTGTGCTGTGGCAGTATTATAGTAACAGTGGAGGGGCTGTGCTGTGGCAGTATTATAGTAACAGTGGAGGGGCTGTGCTGTGGCAGTATTATAGTAACAGTGGAGGGGCTGTGCTGTGGCAGTATTATAGTAACAGTGGAGGGGCTGTGCTGTGGCAGTATTATAGTAACAGTGGAGGGGCTGTGCTGTGGCAGTATTTATAGTAACAGTGGAGGGGCTGTGCTGTGGCAGTATTATAGTAACAGTGGAGGGGCTGTGCTGTGGCAGTATTATAGTAACAGTGGAGGGGCTGTGCTGTGGCAGTATTTATAGTAACAGTGGAGGGGCTGTGCTGTGGCAGTATTATAGTAACAGTGGAGGGGCTGTGCTGTGGCAGTATTATAGTAACAGTGGAGGGGCTGTGCTGTGGCAGTATTTATAGTAACAGTGGAGGGGCTGTGCTGTGGCAGTATTATAGTAACAGTGGAGGGGCTGTGCTGTGGCAGTATTTATAGTAACCGTGGAGGGGCTGTGCTGTGGCAGTATTATAGTAACAGTGGAGGGGCTGTGCTGTGGCAGTATTATAGTAACAGTGGAGGGGCTGTGCTGTGGCAGTATTATAGTAACAGTGGAGGGGCTGTGCTGTGGCAGTATTATAGTAACAGTGGAGGGGCTGTGCTGTGGCAGTATTATAGTAACCGTGGAGGGGCTGTGCTGTGGCAGTATTATAGTAACAGTGGAGGGGGCTGTGCTGTGGCAGTATTATAGTAACAGTGGAGGGGCTGTGCTGTGGCAGTATTATAGTAACCGTGGAGGGGCTGTGCTGTGGCAGTATTATAGTAACCGTGGAGGGGCTGTGCTGTGGCAGTATTATAGTAACAGTGGAGGGGCTGTGCTGTGGCAGTATTATAGTAACAGTGGAGGGGCTGTGCTGTGGCAGTATTATAGTAACAGTGGAGGGGCTGTGCTGTGGCAGTATTATAGTAACAGTGGAGGGGCTGTGCTGTGGCAGTATTATAGTAACAGTGGAGGGGCTGTGCTGTGGCAGTATTATAGTAACAGTGGAGGGGCTGTGCTGTGGCAGTATTATAGTAACAGTGGAGGGGCTGTGCTGTGGCAGTATTATAGTAACAGTGGAGGGGCTGTGCTGTGGCAGTATTATAGTAACAGTGGAGGGGCTGTGCTGTGGCAGTATTATAGTAACAGTGGAGGGGCTGTGCTGTGGCAGTATTATAGTAACAGTGGAGGGGCTGTGCTGTGGCAGTATTATAGTAACAGTGGAGGGGCTGTGCTGTGGCAGTATTATAGTAACAGTGGAGGGGCTGTGCTGTGGCAGTATTATAGTAACAGTGGAGGGGCTGTGCTGTGGCAGTATTATAGTAACAGTGGAGGGGCTGTGCTGTGGCAGTATTATAGTAACAGTGGAGGGGCTGTGCTGTGGCAGTATTATAGTAACAGTGGAGGGGCTGTGCTGTGGCAGTATTATAGTAACAGTGGAGGGGCTGTGCTGTGGCAGTATTATAGTAACAGTGGAGGGGCTGTGCTGTGGCAGTATTATAGTAACAGTGGAGGGGCTGTGCTGTGGCAGTATTATAGTAACAGTGGAGGGGCTGTGCTGTGGCAGTATTATAGTAACAGTGGAGGGGCTGTGCTGTGGCAGTATTATAGTAACAGTGGAGGGGCTATTATAGAGGCTCCTAAGAGACACACACTCACACACTGAACACACATGCATCAGGATTCTTCCTTCTCCTCGCCGCCAAAGGCTTCCTATTTTGAAAGTTTTCTTCGGAAAAGTACACACACACACACACACACACACATTTTATACCCATAATATGGTTATATGATGTCACATTCTGTGTATTTCAACTCATAGAGAGGAGAGGAGAGGAGAGGAGAGGAGAGGAGAGGAGAGGAGAGGAGAGGAGAGGAGAGGAGAGGAGAGGAGAGGAGAGGAGAGGAGAGGAGAGGAGAGGAGAGGAGAGGAGAGGAGAGGAGAGCTATACAAGTAATTGAATGTGAAGCCATATTGATTGACCTACATAGAATAGATTAGGACAATATACATTATGCTGTCTCTCCCTACATGGTGGAGTTTATGAAGTCAGATGTAATCAGTGTCGTCCAGTCATTCAGCTCTCTGTCTTCCCTCATCAATTATCTGTCACTAGTCACTTCTAACCCAACTAAGGAGATATCCTGACGGAAGTCATTCACTAGAGCAAAGGTATAGGAGTCGTATGGGATTAGGCTAGTCTCAACACAGATCTTTTGTTTAAGGACCAGGATGTTAACATGTCATACAAGATGTATAAGTGTAAGTGCTGAAAAATCTAAGATGTTAGGAAAAACATTACTGAATTGTATTTGTTCCAGTCTCAGACAAAATTAAACTATAGCTCTGCATACCAGTTGAGGATGTCTTTATTAATTCGAAAGCAGACACAAACTAAAAGCATACGCAGACCTTTTTTAAATCTGGACTTTTCTTATCTGTTCAAAAGCCTCCCAACAGTGCTATACCACCGAACATCCCAGTGCAAACTGCTGATTCAGCCACTGTAGTACCGTAGGGAGCTGTCAAACCCACTGCAAATAACTGTCTCTGTCAAATACCCCCATCCCACTCAATGAAGCTCTGTCCAGCCTACTGTGCCCCAATGGCACCCTATTCCATATATATATATATACTATGAAGGAAATAGTGTGCAATTTGTAACGCACACCAGCTCTCTGCTCTGCTCTTCAATTTGTCTTTTACTGTCTGTCCGTTTCTGTCTCTATGAATCTATGTAATCCCTGCTCCCTAGTTACAGGTGTTTCATTACAGCCAGCACATAAAACCAGCCTTGTTAGATTGTCTGAAACCTGCCTGCTCATCACACACACAGCGTTGGTCCATTCCCAGTGGGATGACATCACAACGTCTATGTTCTCTCCTAGTTAGCTGATGGAGCTGTTCTTGGACACGACTTCCAAAGCCATCATGCTGACAAACATAAGAGACAATCAGATGTTCTACTAGCCTGGTCTCATTTTCAGATCTGTTGCCAACTCCTCTTACTAACATGTACTGTATGGCATGACAACGATATTTGGAGGAGTTGGCTAAAGCACGTATAGATTTAGGACCATCCCAGGCTGGTGTGTTTCCAGGCTCAGAAACCCTAAATACGGTTATTGTGAGGGGCAGAGCTGGGGGTGACATGTAGCCTCCTGTTCCCCTGCATATAGGCCTGGAGCAGAGCAGCATCTCCCTTTAATATGTCACATCCCTCGTCTGCTCCTCAGACACCTCCCCTACAGCTACTCCCACTACCCTTCATTTATTCATGAGCCCCTCAACTACACTGCCAGATAATGGTCCCCACTAGAGCTGCCTGGCAGGGAGGGAGGCAGGCGGGTGGTCAGGCAGGCAGGCAGGGACTCAGGCGGGTGGGCAGGCAGGCAGGCAGGGACTCAGGCGGGTGGGCAGGCAGGCAGGGGGACCTGCCTCTGTGTGTGATGTCATCACTCTGCTTCCAGACCAACAGGCCGGCGAGGGGGAGCTGCAGCTGGTATTAGTCAGCTCCTGGAATAGGCAGCAGAGAGAGAGTGAGCTGCCTGGCTGCCTGCCTGTGGATGAGGTCATCACTAAGAGCCTGTTCACACTGTTTCCTGTGACATCTTTAGATTGAATGTGGAGCCTGGAGGTAACAGGCAGAACGTACTGTAGTACTGTAGTAGTCCACCTGACTAACTAAATGGACTATGAGGTCACTTTTGAGCCTCAGGAGGTGCAGATTCTGATTTCCTCTCTTTCTTTTGTAGTTGCCGCTTTGTGTACTTTCTTCATCCACCCATGAGTTGTGTACGGTAGGGGTGTTCAGTATTGTTTTATGGATTCCCCAAATCGCTGAATTGCTGAATCCTCTCCATGTGTCCTGCTACTGTTGCCTGACAGAAATATTATGCTTGGAAGGAGAGATGTAATCTATGAATATTCACCTTCCCTCCCTCTAACATAACTGTGTGGGAGGGTTGGCGTGTGGAGGGAGTCTTTGGTCATTGTTTTTTGATCACTGTTCGTAGCGAGAGTGTGTGATCAGCATTACCTAACCTTAATCTCCTGTGGGCGGGGTCTCCTGGCTGACAGTTTGATGACTTGTTCTCTGACATGTAGCAGAAGGCTGGAGGCCATAACTGACAGAGAAGGATTATATTAGCTCCCAATTAGCCCCTTACTCATGCTGGAACTGTATCGGAAAGGTGAAACTTTACACATATGGTTGGCTGTGTGTGTGTGTGTGTGTGCATGCATACATGTGTGCGTGTGTGTGTGTGTGTGTGTGTGTGTGTGTGTGTGTGTGTGTGTGTGTATGCTAGTGAGGGAGGGGCTAGAGAGGGAGGGAGAGAAATTGTCCGCTCCAGTTTAGTGGCCTGAAAGTGGGGCGATCTGTTCCTTGGAAGTTTCCCAGTGAAATTTCCAGGGGACCGAGACACTGAAAATATCTATCTATATACACGCTTTGTCCTACATACAGTAAAAGAGAGGCTGAAATAGAGAGAGAAATAGAGAGAGAGAGAGAGAGAGAGAAGTAAAGCGAGAGATTGATTGGGGAGGGTAGGACATTACAGACCAGATGACATGGCTTTGGATCCACATTGGCTGTGGATGTAAAGTGCTTTGACCACTTGTCAGCACTATATCAATCTAATCTGTTAATGGGAGTGTGACCCATGCTATGAACTTGGCTCACAGAACAACTTTGAACCGTTACTGAACCACTAAGGACCACACAGAATCTTACTTATCTCACTGACACTACCTCTCAGTAGGAGATGGACTGTGGGTGAGGATGGAGAGGGTCAATCAACCGCATTGATCACCAGGAAGTCCAGTCAGTCTGACTCTGCCTCCCTGGAGGACAGTCAAAGGTACGATATGACCCTTAACTAAATTGCAGCTTTCCAAGGAGAGTGCTGAAAGATAAGTATTTTTGAGAGGAGATAAGCAGTGGAAGAGATCTCTATTGCTTATAGGAAATATCTAATCTAATCCATGTATCTCTCTCTCTTCCATCTCATCTCTTCTCCTCGTAGGGCTTATTCATTAAGGCCTATTATCTGTGAGTCATCATGACTTCTCTCTTCAAACTAAATTAGCATATTCTCCTTGCATTTCTCCACTTAACCGCTCACTTTTCTCCTTTCGTGTTCGCCTCCCTCAACCCTTTTATTTTGCCCTCTCACCCCAGTCCACCTCCTGCTGTCTCTTCATCCTCCTCCTCCTCCCTCCTCCCTGTTCTGCCCTCTTCGCGCTCCCTTCCACTTCAACAGTCTATCTCAGCTTCCTTTCTCAGTCTTTTTCTCTCAACCCACTCTCCTCCTTTTTCTACCATTGCCTCTTTTCCCCATTATCTCCCGATCCTCTCTATCTCTCCCATCCTCTCTCTCCTCTCTCTCCTCAGCCATGTTCCCCTCTCCATCTCTCTAATCAGATCTGCCGTGTTCCTTTCCTCTTTCTATCCACTTTTCTACTATGATCTCTCTCTCTCCCTCCTGGCTCCCAGTCCTTGTCTCCTTCTTCCAAATCCTCAGCTCTCTATTGAAAATAATCCTCTGTATTTCTCTACCCCCAACCCTCGAGGGTCTCTCTCTCTCTCTTCCCCCTCTCCATACTGCCCTATTGCCTCCTCCTCCTCCCTATCTGCTCTATTCTTCTATCTTATTCTCCCTATCTCTGATTACTCAGCACTATGCTAAACATATTTTTTTATCATATTTTATTTTTTCTACCTTTCCCAGTTAGTCAGCTTTCTGACAGGCTGCCGACATAGATGCCCTCTCTGTGTCCTTCCTCCAACCCCCCCCAATCTCTCTCTCTCTCTCTCTCTCTCTCTCTCTCTGTGTCTCTCTGTCTGTCTCTCTCTCTCTCTCTCTCTCTCTCTCTCTCTCTCTCTCTCTCTCTCTCTCTCTCTCTCTCTCTCTCTCTCTCTCTCTCTCTCCCTCTCTCTCTCTCTCTCTCTCTCTCTCTCTCTCTCTCTCTCTCTCTCTCTCTCTCTCTCTCTCTCTCTCTCTCTCTCTCTCCCTCTCCCTCTCCCCCCCTCTCTCTCTCTCTCTTTCTTTCTGCCCTTCCCCATTTGTCTGTCTCTGTGTAAAACCTGCTATCTTCCTCTATCCCTCCCTCTCCTGTGTCTCTATACCCTCTTCTCTTTGTCTTCCGCCCTCATTTGTGCTCCCTCTCTCTGAGTCTGTCTGTCCTCTATGCTACCTGACAGTGTTACTGTATGATAGTGTCCAGGCCTGCTATAACACTACTGTGGCCTGTCAGCTCAGCTGCACTGTGCTCTGCTGTCTTCATTAGTGAGGAGGCTGAGATCCATGAATATGACACTGGTTGAAGAGCCATGAGAAATATTATATCTGTGTTTCTCAGAGCATTTGTCCCCATGTCACATGTACTCCCATGCACTCCATGGCTTTGTTTTGGCACTGCGTGTCACCATCACTCATCCTAATATCTTCAATCTCTTCTTCCCTCTGGTTTCTCATTTTCTCATATTGTCTTCTCCTCTCCTCTCATTGTAGCTAGTGGTATCTGCTGTCACTCACTGTCCTCTGGGAACAGCCCTGGGAGCTGGTGTCAAAAACATATTTTCTCACAGTGGGCCCTCTCTTCCCTGTGTCTTTCAACCATCTTAGGCACACACACATGCATGCACCCACACACTTACACACTCCATTTTCAATGTAGAGTTCAGTTCATTACTCTCCTATGCTTGGGTGCATTCAAAGTGAAATAGCTCGAACACAATGAACGACAGGATATTGGATGTTTTCAAAATGAACGTTTAAATGAGCACCCAGAGATAAACATCACAATTTAGGCAGTTTTATTGGCAGTGCTATCTCTCTTTTTGTATTTGTTTCTGGGTATTCATTGCTGATATAATTGTATTGTATTGTAACTGATGTAGGTGTGTGCTGTGTGGTAGATGTCAGGAGGGCAGGCTTAGTTTAAGAATTTGGGTTCATCCTCTTCAGCTGGTGTGAATTGTGTAGTGTGGCCACTTGAACATGCTGTTTTAGCTGTGGGGAGCTGTCCTGTATGGAGAGGTGCTGAAACTCACAGAGCGCAATGCTGCCTAGTGTCCACTAGGGACTGACCTGAACACTCTCCAGCTTGTAGTACACTGTCTGCAGTAAGAGGTGCATCACAGACGCTCTAAAATTGTTCTCTCCACTCTGAGAGGTGAGGTTGAAGACTGTGTTTCATGCTACTATGAAGTGCTATAGTCTAGTCTAGTCAAATGTGTGAGAGTAGAGGTAGCCTACAGTGTGTATAGTATTTTATGTAATAGTAGTGTAATGTTTGTAGTTCAACCTTCAGTGGTGCTCTTAACAGTATAGCAGTCAGTGTGGACTCAGTCAGTCTATAGATGTAGTATTTACCAAGGCACTGGCTACCAGGGCAGTATTATGTATGTCTACTATGTATAGAGCAGAGGTGGAAGATCTATTGCATAGATATCGTAGATTTATCGGTGGTGACAGTGTTTTCTAGCCTCAGTGCAGTGGGCAGCTGGGAGGAGGTGCTCTTATTCTCCATGGACTTTACAGTGTCCCAAAACTTTTTGGAGTTAGTGCTACAGGATTCACATTCTGTTTGAAAAAGCTAGCCTTTGCTTTCCTAACTGATTGTGAATATTGGTTCCTGACTTCCCTGAAAAGTTGCATATCGCGGGGGCTGTTCGATGCTAATGCAGTACGCCACAGGATGTTTTTGTGCTGGTCAAGGACAGTCAAGTCTGGGGTGAACCAGGGGCTATATCTGTTCTTTAAAAGTGCTTTCCTCTCCATCTTAAATAAGCATGCCCCATTCAAAAAATTCAGAACTAAGAACAGATATAGCCCCTGGTTCACCCCAGACTTGACTGCCCTTGACCAGCACAAAAACATCCTGTGGCACTAACTCCAAAAGGTTTTGGGACACTGTAAAGTCCATGGAGAATAAGAGCACCTCCTCCCAGCTGCCCACTGCACTGAGGCTAGGAAACACTGTCACCACCGATAAATCTACAATAATCAAGAATTTCAATAAGCATTTTGCTACAGCTGGCCATGTTTTCCACCTGGCTACCCCTACCCCAGGCCACCAGCTCTGCACCCTCCGCTACAACTTGCCCATGCCCCCCCGCTTCTCCTTCACCCAAATTCAGATAGCTGATGTTCTGAAAGAGCTGCAAAATCTGGACCCCTACAAATCAGCTGGGCTAGACAATCTGGACCCTTTCTTTCTAAAATTAGCCGCCTGCCGCGGTCATCCCCCTCTTCAAAGGGGGTGACACTCTAGATCCAAACTGTTACAGACCTATATCCATCCTGCCCTGGCTTTCGAAAGTATTTGAAAGCCAAGTTAACAAACAGATCACCCACCATTTCGAATCCCACCGTACCTTCTCTGCTATGTAATCTGGTTTCCGAGCTGGAAACCGCGATCGATAAAAGACAGTACTGTGCAGCCGTCTTCATCGATCTGGCCAAGGCTTTCGACTCTGTCAATCACCGCATTCTTATCGGCAGACTAAATAGCCTTGGTTTCTCAAATGACTGCCTCGCCTGGTTCACCAACTACTTCTCAGATAGAGTTCAATGTGTCAAATCGGAGGGCCTGTTGTCTGGACCTCTGGCAGTCTCTATGGGGGTCCCACAGGGTTCAATTCTCGGGCCGACTCTATTCTCTGTGTTTATCAATGATGTCGCTCTTGCTGCTGGTGACTCTCAGATCCACCTCTACGCAGACGACACCATTTTGTATACATCTGGCCCTTCATTGGACACTGTGTTAACAAACCTCCAAACGAGCTTCAATGCCATACAACACTCCTTCCATAGCCTCCAACTGCTCTTAAACGCTAGTAAAACTAAATGCATTCTCTTCAAACGAACGCTGCTTGCACCCGCCCGCCCGACTAGAATCACTACTCTCAGCGGGTCTGACTTAGAATATGTGGACAACTACAAATACCTAGGTGTCTGGTTAGACCGTAAACTCTCCGTCCAGACTCACATTAAGCATCTCCAATCCAAAGTTAAATCTAGAATCAGCTTCCTATTTCGCAACAAAGCCTCCTTCACTCATGCTGCCAAACATGCCCTCGTAAAACTGACTATCCTACCAATCCTTGACTTTGGCGATGTCATTTACAAAATAGCCTTCAACACTCTACTCAGCAAATTGGATGTAGTCTATCACAGTGCCATCCGTTTTGTCACCAAAGCCCCATATACTACCCACC
Organism: Coregonus clupeaformis; assembly: GCF_020615455.1. Lineage (NCBI taxonomy): Eukaryota > Metazoa > Chordata > Actinopteri > Salmoniformes > Salmonidae > Coregonus > Coregonus clupeaformis. Next base: position 563,282 of record NW_025533567.1, on the reverse strand, counting down.
ATTGTGACCTGTACGCTCTCATTGGCTGGCCCTCACTACATATTCGTCGCCAAACCCACTGGCTCCAGGTCATCTATAAATCACTGCTAGGCAAATCCCCACCTTATCTTAGCTCATTGGTCTCCATAGCAACACCCACCCGTAGTATGCGCTCCAGCAGGTATATCTCACTGGTCATCCCCAAAGCCAACACCTCCTTTGGCCGCCATTCCTTCCAGTTCTCTGCTGCTAATGACTGGAACGAACTGCAAACATCTCTGAAGCTGGATACACTTATCTCCCTCACTATCTTTAAGCATCAGTTGTCAGAGCAGCTTACCGATCACTGCACCTGTACACAGCCATGTCACGTCCGTTGAATGACGGGACAGACCAAGGCGCAGCGTGATATACGTACATGTTTATTCAACCAATAAACACTCGACAAAACAATAAACGAAACGAAAAGTGAAGTCCTAAGGTAGAATACAACAAACCTTAACCGGAACAAGATCCCACGACACACTAGTGCCAATAGGCTGCCTAAGTATGATCCCCAATCAGAGACAACGAGCGACAGCTGCCTCTGATTGGGAACCACACCGGCCAACATAGATATACACCTACTAGAAAAACAACATAGAACATACACAACAAAGAATATACACACCCTGACTCAACATATAAGAAAGAGTCCCCTGAGTCAGGGCGTGACAGCCCATCTGTAATTAGCCCACCCGACTACCTCATCCCCATATTGTTATTTATTTTGCTCATTTGCACCCCAGTATCTCTATTTGCAC